>NC_083112.1:55554034-55656940 GCF_949774975.1 Lagenorhynchus albirostris | reverse complement strand
AGATACTATATCAGTTTTACAAAACAACATTTATAAAAAATGGCTTTTATTTCACCAAAGTGAACCTTCAAGCTAGAATAAATACCTCAATACCTGTTTAATATTTTAAGAGAGAGAAACTGGATAAGACTTAAATGTCTGGGTAGTATCAATAGATAAGAGTAAAATGAGCATTTTCAATGATTCTATCTATATATTTTAAACACAAAATCTTTATAAGACAGGACAGTTTCTCCAATTATTTTTTTTCAGTCACAGAAAATGTGGTACTTCAATGGAAAATAAAAATGAAATTGACACTTTTTCTCTTTCAGTCCTATGGTTATTTCTTTCTTCGAGTTTCTTTATAAGAATATTACACAAAACTACTAAATTGGAAATATTGCTTGATTTAACACTTGAGGAAAGAAAAACAAGATAAGAGTGAAAATGAAACTCAGTATATACTCAAAAGTAATTCTAAAAGGATGTATTTTTATACTAATTTTTTCAAATACATTTTTACTACTGGGTAATCAGATGATTTCTAGAGAAACAGGTGAAATTAAAGGCATAGAGGCTCAAAAATATCCCAGTTCAAAAAAAAATGTATAGAGGACTAAGACCTCATATTATGTCACATAACAATTTTCACATTAGAATTGATATCGTATCATGCAAATAAATAATAGATATTCATTGAGCTTCCTCACTGTGGCTAGTACCATGAAAAGCTACAAATATGCTAGAACATAACTTCTGAAGTTATATTCTAATAACATTTAATATAACATTCTAATAACATCCTAGTATCTTACTATTAAATTAAATAGTATCTTAGTATTAAATTCAACAGGCAACAATGGATATATGTAGACTAATTAGTTTAAAGACTATTAGTAAGATTCTTATTGACAATAATCAAATCTTCAACACTTTGTAAGAAATAAGATTTCTAAAAGCAAAGTCGTATTATCTAGCCCAGGTGGAAATGTGATTTTTCTCAATTGGGTGGTTCAAGGAATGGTGCTGATTTGTCATACAGAGATTTAGTGATTCGAGATCATACATACTTGATGGACACAAAGCCTAAAGCCATGTCACTTGCATGTTGATTTCTCTGCCAGCAACTGTGTTTCAATTTAGTCTATGAATTAATAAAGTCTGATCATAGCTGATGCAGATTTGAGATTAGTAATTAAAGTCTGAATAAGATTGTGGTTAAAAATAAATTACAACAGAAAAATATTCCATTCCTTTTCACAGGCTGATATTTTACAGATAAATATCCATTTTATTAGATAATAACAGTTTAAAATATTATTTTAATAATAAAATGAATGCTTGCCACAATTGCATATTCATGATGTTTCGTATTCTTATCATTTTATGAAATGAGAAAATAAATCCTAATTTCAAGTAAAATAATGTATTTTCTGTAACATATATATCATCTACTTAGGCCTATCTTTTGCCAAAAGATGTTTATAGTTATGTTTCTATTCACAATAGAAATAAAGGCCTCACATTATATTATGTAAAGTATTTTATATTTTAGAATGTATTCATATAAGGCACTAGAGGGATTATAAATTTATAATTATAGGAATACTTATTAAGTATCAAATAAATAAGTGGAGGTCAAAACTATTACTTTCAGGGACTTCCCTGACGGTCCAGTGGTCAAGACTTCGCCTTCCAGTGCAGGGGGTGCAGGTTCAATCCCTTGTCAGGGAGCTAAGATCCCACATGTCTCATGGCCAAAAAACCAAAACATAAAACAGAAGCAATATTGTAACACATTCTTATTGAAGACTTTAAAAATGGTCTGCATCAAAAAAAATAAAAATCTTTAAGGGACTTCCCTGGTGGCACAGTGGATAAGGCTCCGTGCTCCCAATGCAGTGGGCCAGGGTTCGATCCCTGGTCAGGGAACTAGATCCTACATGCATGCTGCAACTAAGAGTTCACATGTGGCAACTAGGGAGCCCGCATGCCACAACTAAGGAGCTCGTGAGCCGCAACTAAGAAGCCCTGGAACCTCAACTAAGGAGACCGCCTGCCACAACTAAGGATCCTGACTGCCGCAAATAAGGAGCCTGCCTACTGCAACTAAGACCCAGTGCAACCAGATAAATAAATACTAAAAAAAGAAAAAACTTTAAAAAACAAACAAAAAACCTATTAGTTCCATTACATAGCTGACTAAGAGACATAAATGTGATTATTTGGGAAAGCCTAATCATAGGAACATTAATATATATTATTATCCATTAATTTGTCACAATCAATGCTTGTTTTTAATATATCCTGTATTGAAATAGTTTTAACACTGTATACCAGGTCCAGGAAATCCCACTCTGTCTACACACTTTACTTTAGCTTTGGTGTCATTTAATACTACCTTTTTCCCTCTACTATTTTCAGTCTAAACCAATTATATTATTTCCCTCAATTGAACATGTATTGACCAGTTGCCAAAGTCAATTGACAAGTAAGCTTAGTAAGATCAATCTAACAATTAGTTGGCAACTATTTTCTGACTGGTCACTTAAAAATAATATAATTAGTTTTTGTGTTGACATAGTATTTTTCCAGAGACTAAGTTAGAATACACAAATGATCTAAACTGAAATAATGCATAGTCTGAAAATCTACATAAGGAGCTTCCAGGGTAATTTCAGTTCTCATTACATGAATATTCTGATTTAAGTAGACTTTGTGACCACGCGAGTTTCCTCTCTTAGGCACTCCAGGAGTATATTAAGGGTCAAGTTTACAAAAGAGCCAACATTATTTCTGAAAACTAGTAATACCTTATAGAAGAATGTATGGTATACATTTTGGGGGTTTTTTTAACAGGAGAGTACACAACATAGACTAGAATAGATCCAAACCAACTTCCTCTTTCTGCCTCTACCTTTCATATCATCCAGAATGGAAAAATACTGCAAGCTTAGCTGTGTTCTCAATACCATTCAGTGTTCATACACCAAGAGTTGCTGTGCTCAGAGGTGAAAATAAAGGCCCATTTCTTAGACATTCCCTTAAGTTTTCAAAAACTAGGATGTAGACATACTTTTCTAAAGCCTGCTTTTCTCATCCAGAAATATTCAGTACATTATGAAAATACTCCCAAGTGCCCTATTAATAATAATGACTAGTAATAAACCAGTCTGCTTAATGACTACATAATAGTCCTTGGAAAATAAGTGATACTTTATCACAGATTTTCCCATATTGATTATGAAAAAAATGTTTCAATAAATTCTCCAATGTATGTATTCTGGTAAAAAAAAAATGCTGTACATTCTCCAGAATGAGATTGATGAGTTGTTGTATTTTTAGTTTTAGTATATTTTCCACGTTGCTTTCTAAAACAGCTACTAACTCTTCACCCTTCACCCAGCAAGGTATAAGAACACTTTCCCCCCTCACTCCTGCCAAAAAATAGATATTATATAGAGGTATATTATGATATGTTAGTTTGGTTAATATTAATAGGTCATGGTTGCTCTAATTTGTATCCCTATTATCAGTAAGTTTGACTATGGTTCCAAGTTTGTGTTGACTATTTGGTTTTGTTTTACAGTAAAAGTTCTCTTAATGTATCTTGTCCAATTCCCTATTAGATTTAGTTCTTTCCTTCTTGTCACTATTTAAGTGTTCTTTGTATAGTATAAATGCCAAAACTTTGTCATCTCTATTGCAACAAAGTTTTAACATTTATCTCTTTACTTCTTATGTATACACTGAATTTTAAATTACATGTATTATTTATTTATAGCTAACATCCTAATTAACCAATATAATGACTCACCCTTTCTCCCACTCTTTTTACATAGTTTGAAAATAGAGAACACATCTCCTTTTCCAAGGTCATTTCACACCAAGGTATAAAACTTGCCACATATCCTGCAAGGCTGACTATTTGTTCACTCTAGGAATATATCTGAAGGTCAAACAGATGTTGACTCTAATTGAGCTTGTCATTAGATAGATTAGGCCATTTTCTGCATCAGAGATAAGAAAAATAAGTTTTTACATGTGCCTTTGATTACTGTTCTTTCCATCAATCACAAAAATGTCTTATCCATCTGATATTACTCTGTCCTCAATCTAGGAAATGGTTCTAAGTGTCTCATATTAGCACATGAAATTCTGGTCTCCTTAATCAATCTGCTTCTTCATTTTCAAAAGGTCAGTTGGATGATCTCAAAGATGATACAAATGTATTCAAAGAATATCAATTAACATAAAATTTTTGAAAGTATGTTTAAATTACTTTTTCTCAGTCTCTGTAAACATAAATTTGCTAAAACATATATAATTATCATTTCTCACAGAAAGGACTATGTTAATAGCATTTAGATATTTTTTTCTATATTTGCATAATAAAATTCAAATTTTTGCAGTTGGTTTCCATAAATCATGGCAGTTATTATTTAGCTAAACATACCTAACAGTACAGGGTTGTGTTTCAATAAAGAAACACATGCACAGTATAAAAATATATAATTTATCAACACACTCCCCCAAGAGTGTGATGCCATATTTTAGACAGAATTGTGCATGAAAAATTTATCTTGTCATATAGAGTGTCCCAAGATAAATGAGGCATTATAAAATGTTAATTACATTAAATTTGGAAACATTAAAATCCAGGAAAATGATAAATATAGAACATTAAGCTATAAAGAAAATATATTTAAATATAATATGATATATTATTCGCCATATTCAAGATAAAAGCAATATTGTGGGTAGGAAGTAAGAATGGCTGAATTTCCTAATGTATATGCACAAAATACATACAAATATGTTATATGTACCCATCTAATATATATATGTAAGATACATGTATATAAGATATATATACTATAGCTTAAATATATTAGATATAATTATATATACTACAAATTATATGTACACATCTAATATATATTATATATATTAGCTATTACATATAACAATATGTTATTTAAATATATTGCTTAAATGTAGTTCTTTAAGAAATAAAAAAATAAATATAAATCAGAGTGTTTTTAAACTAATCATCCATTGAGTGTCATTAATGTGCTAATATTAATAAAACACAAAAAGTCATCCAAGAATTACTTTTAGGCATGAGCATATATGGCATTTTTCTAATAAAGTATACGAATTTTCTTTTTAATCTAACAGACTAGTCATGAACATTAATTCATATGAATAAATGGAAATTACTGAATTATTTAATGGCTTCTTATTTAAGAATTGTTCTTGTTAAAAATCAAAAATAACAGAAATACATTCAGATACCTAAACACCTAAAATTTAAAATAAGTCCTTATTTGAGGAAATTTGAAATAATGACTGATAATTGTCTTATAAAGCTTCAGGGCATATTAATTTTCAAAGAAAATGTACAATGTAAATATTGTGTCCAATACTCTTCGAATTACTTCATAGCTATAAAACCAGAAATTTAACCTGCTTCTTAATTAGCTAATTTATCAAGAAGTTATTATATCAAGAATAGGTATAATTTAAAATTTCATCCTATGTTTTCACAAAACCAGAGCTTTCTATTTTAAAAATACACAATAGAATATTTCAAAACCAGTAGAATATTTCTCTCAGATCTCTGGACCAGAAACAAAGTAGAGGACATCAGTGTCACTTTGGGAACAGTTCTGTCAAAAGGACAGTGAAAAGAAAGGTGAAAACAGCTAATGCTAGTTCCAGTCAAGTTTAATCTTATGCAATCAGAATTTAATTAGATCAACACACTGTGTTTCAAATGTTATCCCTCAGGTAAATTCTCTAATGCAAAACTGAACTGAGATACTCAAACAGACTCCTGGTAATGACAATTAAAAATTTATACTCATGTTTAACTTTTAATACACAGATCTATTTTTCCATTAAGTATAAATGGTTTTATAGGTCATGTATGTTGAAACCATTTTTTAATGTTTATAAGCATCTGAGTATCAAAGTTCGTAAATACAAACATATTTGTGTTGGGCTTAAAGATTATGCTTACTTAAATTAAATGAGTATCTATCACTGACACAGTACTGTGTGTGTGTGTGTGTGTGTGTGTGTGTGTGTGTCCATTTATCACAGTCAATGCATGTTAATATATTCTATTTATCATTATTTGAGCAGATGAGGAGTCCATGGCTCAGAGAGTTGAAATAACTTTCCCAATGTCACACTGCTTGTAAGAACCAGGATGAGAATTTAAATTCTCTGCCCACCTGCAACATTCTAGCTTTTTCTCTTTTCCGAAAAAACACAAAAGCTAAATGGAAAAGAGAATATAAGAAAGGTCACTAAAAAGGAACTTGACAATCTTAAATGCAACTTTTTTCTCACTTTCCAAAAGAGAAAACCTTGCACATATTCATTTATGTACTTTACAGAAAATTCTGAAAACAGAAAACTATTTCTCATTGGTGATAATATGTCTATAACAAGGTAATTCACTATTTAAATGAAAGCTTCCATTCATTTTTTCTCTACTCTTATCTAAAATACATTATTAAGGCTTCATATAAGTTTCTGATCATCTCTCTCCCAAATCTCAGACATACAGAGATAAAATCTTTCCTACTACAGCACACTAACTTACGCACATTTCTCACATGTTGAGTCATTTCAATCTATATCATTTTTCCCATTCTAGAAGTCTCCTTCATGTGAAATAATTTTTTAAAAAACCCACTACACAGTATACGTACTTAAATATGTAAATGATTAATTCATTTGTTACTGAGCAAAACAAAACAATGGCATTACACTATTATAGGCTTTATTACATACTTTAGGTTCTATGATACTATCCTTTCTCTGGTATCTGTCCAGAAAATTTATATATATATATAAATATATAATTTATATATATTTTATATATATATATATAATCTTAAAATCTCTTAGCTAGAAACCATAGGTAAGGTATCCAAAGAATAAATCCTCTTGTGCACATACTTATTTTAAGATAAATTCTATCAGCAGAAAATATTTCATTTATGAAATCGTCGAGCACTCCATGGATGGCATTCTCATATACCCACATCTTGAAATGACTGGAGGAGAAAAACCAGAATACTTAAATACAGAGCACTAGAAATTTGCATAAGAGGCAAAACCAGGTGCTTATATGGCATTAGGATGATGATGGACGTGAAAATAAAAAGTGACTTTTTGAAGAAGCTGATAAATCTGCTCTGATCTCTCATCACACTTTATCTGGAAGACTACAGGGTAACGAGGTCACTTCTGAGGTCCTCCTAGGAATACCCTTCATGAAGGATATGTTTTTCATATGGTATGACACAATTTACTCCATTCCCTGCTTACATTCCTCAATTTCCAAACTATTTCTAAAAAGTAACGATTACTAGTAAATAAAACTGAGAAATGAAATTCTTTTCACTTGCTAACACTGTTTTGTTTTCTTAGACCATAACTTATGACAACTGATTATGAATTATTCTATTTTATAAACGTTCACCTTTCATTGTCATAATTGGGGGTACAATATTAAGTGACAATTTTAGAGAAGTAATACTTAGAAACTGGTAAAAACAAAATTCTGAAATGTAAAACTGAAAGAAGTCTTGGCAACTTCTCTTCCACCACTCACATTAAACATAAAGAAATCAAGATGCTGGACCTCCTTAGTGTCTCACAACCAGATTGCAGACTTTGGTATACTATTGTCCATGGATGAGGAATTGGTCTAAGCAGCTTTAACCTCTGTAACAGCTCTGTAGGTAGGTACTGTTATAATCACCATTGTGCAGGAGAATAAAATTCATTGTGCAGTTAGTGATCTACCCAAGGTGACACAGGTGTCAGAGTCAGGATTTGAATTCACTGTGACAGGCTCCAAGTCCAAGATCTTAAAATATGATGACTATTATCTCTATTTAGATATAAGGTAATAAATGCCATCATTTATTTACTGCAACAGTAAATTAAAGTGGCGACCTCAAATTTTCTGGCTATCTCAAAGGTAAACAAACCAATGATTCTTTGCATGGAATAAAAAAGAATGGCAAATAAGAATATTGTAATTGGCAACACACCTCTCTCCCTCTCTCTCTCTCTATCTCTCCTAGATGAATTGAACCCTAACAAGAATAGTCAGACTTTTCACTCCTTCAGTAGACGACTCATGTCTTTTAACCTTTAAATCTCCAGTTTATTTTATGAAGCAATTGTTACCTAGTTGGTACAAAGAATACATTTAATTTTGTTCCAAAAAAATGAAAAAGTCTGCTTGAGTCAACAAGTCACCTAGAAAAACTTGGTATTTTCTTGCTTCTGAGTCACATTTCTATATTTACTCTGGTAGTGTGTTTCCATCAATATTAAAATAGTACTTCTCTATGAAAATACTTTTTTTGCCACTTCCCCAAGGTGGACAATTGTCTGACAGTAATTTTGATATTCACGCCTCCATTCCACTAGGTTCATCACAAAGAATATGGTTGTACAGATTCTTGCACAAGTATGGTGGTTTTCTCATCCTTCTATACTTCCTGGGGTCTTAACATATCAAAACTAGGATACAGAAAAGGGACATTTCATAACCTGAGGAAGGATGGAGGCAACCTCTGAGGCTCCCTTAGCCTGGGACTAGGAAAAAATTAAGGAGTTCAATCATGGCACCTTAAACCTATAATAGAATTGAAAGACTTGAAGATTGAATCAAATGAATAATACATCATATTTGATGATTTAGAAGAGATTCACTCAATGGAGACGAAGAACAAAGTATTAAAATGGGACCGGAAGGGTCCAAAAAACGGGAAATTTGCCTTTCTGAAGACCCCTTGGAAAAGGAGCACCCATGCTAATGGCATACCACTGAAGGTTAAAGATTTCACAGCTTTTGAGGAGCTGGGGTGATGCACTGAACAGGATAAACAGGGTGGCATAACTACTTCCTTAAACCTCATTCTTTTGTGGAACTTGCAAAATTTGCAAGCTTCATTAAAATTCTGAATTCAAAGACAACTTTGCACATTTCTCTGAATGTGTATGTGTGTGTTTGTGCATATTACAGTAAGATCCTTTGTGATCAGTGGTGCCACCCTCCCATTCCACTTGGCATTAGGTTATATTGCTTTGCAGTACTATTAGCAGAAAGAAGCTGGGATTTTTGCCAAGGGAGTACTAATGGCACAAATAACCAGCCAATTCTTGGTGTCTGGTTATATTTCCAATAATGACTCATGATCATTCAAGATAAAAGAAATGTAGTAATGTAGTAAATTAGTAATGTAGTAAAAATATTCTGTTCTAAAAATTAGTAGCTTTTATGAAGAAAAGCCTGAAACATAGAGTTTAGGAGTGGGATGCCAGTTAAGGGTAGTGAGAATTGTTTTGAGGGCATTGGTATGTCTTTGAAGAAAACTGTATAGTTCTCTCTCACCCAACCACCACCACAATCTCAAATAGAGACATTAAAAAAAAAAACAGAGACATGGACTTGATTTTCTCCCATAATTATTAATGCTATAGGTGATCATATATCCCACAGCATGAACATCATAGTGTAAAGGACATGGCCCAAGGACACGGAAGCAACCTAAATGTCCATTGACAGATGAATGGATAAAGAAGATGTGGTACATATATACAATGGAATATTACTCAGCCATAAAAAGGAAGTAAATTAAAAAAAAAAAAATAAAGGACATGGCCAAGACATTTTCACTGTGTTTTTCTATTGTTATTACTGCCTAGGTTATCTTTTCCAAATACTCAAGTATTTGTATTGTTGGGAGCTTTTATTTCCACTATGAACTAATTTTATATTTCTGTGATTCTGCAAAAAAAAGGGGGTGAATGGACTTGTATAAATATATGGATCAGCAATTATTTTCAGACTAATGTATTTTGAAAAAAAAGGGAAAAAATGGTAGCGAGCTTAGAAAAGGCAAAACGTTCTTTTATTAGTTATCTTTCCTTCCATCAATATCACCTGCCTTTTCTAATTTATAAACATATAAGGAAACCAGGTAATTAACTCACCTTGGCTCCATATTTAGTGATATATTTGAGAGAGAGAGAATATATCCAAATTAATTGTAATAAGCAGACCTCTACAAAATCTGACCCGTTAGAATAACTTATGTATTCCCTCCATTTTCTTTTTCTATTCATGCTGCTGGCAAGTGCAAAGAGAGCACTTAAAAAAAATTCTTGTGATTTTTATTTAGAAGATAGGTCAGCCATAATTTCTGTACTCTGTCTTTTTCTATATAATGGCATGATCCTTGTTACAGCCATGGATAAAGTCTACACAGCTATAGCTAACTAGAAGAAAGGAGCAGGGACAATTTGCTCATTCTTGGTAATTGATTGGTTCCTTTTTCTCTGACACTGGTAAGTTTGTCTTTGATAAACTTTTATTCTCAATGCAGTGGTAAGCCCTGAAAATTCTTGTTTTTAGAGAGAAATAATTAAGGGCCTGCAAGAAATCTCCACCATATCAGAATTTGTTTTAAGAGCAAGTGAGTAAGTAAACAAGAACTGCTTTTGGGGACAAAAGAACTACAAAACTTTTGCACAGTGGTGGCTATTTTAGCTTCATTGAAACAAAAGCATTTATAGTAAGAAAAGGATCACATGTCAGTGTTACAATATGTTTCACAGAGAACATAAAATGAGTATAACCAGAAATTCCTTTCCTTCAGTTAGGAGGTCCTCATGGAGTAAAGAAAGTAAAGACAGGTCTTGTTCTTTGGACTCTGAAAGGGAAATAAATGTCCTTTGGGGCAATAGAAGACTCAGCTCAAAACAGGGTTCTTCTGAAATGTACCTACGAATCAGGAAGATTTAATGGCAACAGTAAATACTGAACAATATTTAACAAAATCTCTTTACTCTTTTTTTCCCCCTCTGTAGCAGAAAATTAAATCAGCTGTTGAATACAAAGTCACGTGCTACTACCTGAACGGTGTTGTAACAACCAGAGTACAGTAAATTAAAATCTAAGAGAATATTTTCTTTGTAAAAATTTTGTGGACATGGGTCATTGCTTCTCATTATGTTGCAGAAGACACAGGCTTGGGAAAAGCCAATAGCTTCACCTTGTGTTTTTCCAGAATATAAAAATGCTGACAACAGCACAATTAACTTCAGAGATGATTCCTTTCAATTGAGTTTACATGTGTAAATTATTGAATGCATTCACCTGATATGGACTAGTAGTTACACACTGATACTGAAAACAACATTGGAAAAATACTGGCCATAAAATATTTGGGAATTGATTAATTAATCCTCCAAAGTAGGTAAATTTATTTACCACAGATGGTAATAAGATAAGGTTTCTCATTATAGTTGCTAGAGCAACAGCTAGCATTGAAATAATAAATATGGTGATATCAATAAAAGAGATGTAGCTAAAAAGCCAATAGAAGACATAGAAGGAAATACTAAAATTATTCAGTTAATCCAAATGAAGGCAGGAAAGAAGAAACAAGAGATGAGCCATACAAAAGTAAATAGGAAGATAATACCCTAAACCCCAGCCATATCCAAAATCACATTAAATGTAATTGAGGTAAACTATTAAACACTAATTTTATCTTGATTAGATATTTTTAATAACACAAAGTCCTAAATATATGTTTCCAACAGATGAAATGCAAATATAAAAGCTAAGATGACTTAAAAGTGAAATGATGAGAAAAAATGTATATACCATGTAAATGGTATCATAAGAAAGCTGGGTAGTTATATTAATATTAGAAAAGCATAATTAAAGGTGAGGTAAATTATGAGATAAAGTGGAATGTTCCATCATGACAAAAAGTTTAACTCATCAATAAGACAAAACAATCCTTAGGAAGTATGTATCTAATAACAAAGCTTCAAAATACTTAAAACTAATTTTGAGATCTAAACATCTACAGATACAGATCTAGAATTACAGTTGGTAATTTTAACATTCTCATTAATTGATAGAGCACACAGATTCACACACATACACAAATGTGCATGTGTATGTATATATATGATACATTCATATGTATATTATACAATTAAGAATATAAAGGATTTGAACATCCTTAAATAATGTGACCTAATTGACACTTTAACACAACTCCCACCAACTGTAATATACATATTTTTTTCAAGTGCACTTTGAACATAAACAAAATAACACCACTGGCTGTACCATAAAACCAGTATCAATACTTTCTAAAGTACTGAAATCAGTCATACTCTATTCTCTGACTAGAATTGAATTAGAAAACTGTAGCAAGAGGATATCTAAAAATAGGTAGGTTTGAAGGTAGCTGGAATCCAATATTTTCATTCTTCCTGTTTATATGCCTGTAACAAGGGGAGTGACAGATAGGCTCACTTTCACTCTCTGGTCTAAAACACTTGTTCAAAGGAAATTACCAAAGCATCTGCTGTCAAATGGGACACAGTTGCTTTCCTAAGTGCAAATAAGTTTCATTTTTTTATTTAGCAATTAACCTTTATGTACACATCCTCTAAGATAGAAAACTTGCAATTGTGGCATGGGGTGGAGTAGGATTCAAGTATGAAAATCATTCAGAATTAACTGCAAGATCTTACTACCAAATCAAGGAGATTAAAAACATTTTTAAAATAATCCTAAATTGTTTTGGTTATAGAAAATAAAGTTGAAAGGCAATGTTGTTAATTCTTGTAATATAAATATCATCCCTGCATTTTACTTTTCCTCTTTTCTGGGTCCTTAAACATATTACTAAATAGTTCTGTAGCAATTTTAGAAATTATATAATTGGATAATTATAATTTCTTCATCTGGCTATGATTTCATTATTTAATATTCCTTAAGAGTTATGATAATGAAAATCCCTAAATACATCTAAATTTAAAGAAAAAATTTTGCTATGAATACCAGAGAAAAATGTCCATTGGATTTTTAATTTTCACTAGCAGGAAAAAATACAGTGTATTATATTAGAAATAAACACATTTTCTGGACATACTAATTTAGTTGTTAATAGATTTCAAACCTTAGACCACATTTTAAGGAACATAAAGAGAACATTTTCAAGGAACATTAAAACTTTAATAAACAAAAACTGTCAATTGACAGTTTCTATTACTCTATTTTGATTCTATTCTCTGTTTTGTCTTAGCATTTAATCTGAAAGTCATACTAAAGTTTACTCTAAGATAAAAAGAAATTTAAAACTTAAAAAAATATATAATACCTTTACTTTCACTATTCTTCATTATAGGGACTGTTATACACTGGTGTGTGTTTTGGGGCTAGCTTACAAGAGTGATGAAGATACATGGTGTTATAATAAGGTGTAGTAATTGAAATCTCTTTTTATGAAATCATTATTTTTTGGAAGAGTTAATAATAATATTCTTATGAAATCCATAAGCAGAGGAGAAAAACCGGATTGTTCATACATTTTTGAATCTTCTTTCATGTGTTGAAACTAGCTATGGTCATACTTGCTTGGTTATGGTGAAATAGTCCCATCAGTACATTTAGTGGTAGGGTTTCCCAGAAAACACATTCACCATTTCACCATTATAGTGAGGAAAGACCCAGTTAATTCTGCAATTTCTATAATGGTAGTCTCCAACTCAACCTTAGCTTGAATTAAATGAACATTTCCTCTAAATTCACGTAGAATGTTGTGCTTAATTCTAGTAGAGATATGGAAAATTACTTTCATGGAAAAGAATAGCATTGCCTGAGAATGCCAGTACAGTTGGGCATCCCCAACTGGATAACATTCATTTGCATGCAATGAGTCACAATTATAGACTGACATAAACCCAAAGCTAATGTGAGCCAGACCTCTGCATCTAGTTTGACTGAATTTGTTTTTTTAACTTTAAATTTGTTTTATTCAATTTGAATATGTTCTTTTAAACCACTCCATGATTGAGTATAATTACACTTTATAAAACGTATTTGGTTACCAAAAGGGAGAGGGAAGGGGGAGGGGCAAATTAGGGATATGGGATTATAAGCAACAAGGATATATTATATGGCACAGGGAATTATAGCCATTAGCTTATAATAACTTTTAATGAAGTACAATCTGTAAAAATACTGAATTACTATGCTATATATCTGAAACTAATATAATATTTTAAATCAACTATACTTCAGTAAAAAAAAAACATATTTGATTTTAAAGTACACATTTGCTTTTTACATGGTCTGTTTCAAGATATAAATTTCATATTAAAAGTAAGTATAGGGGCTTCCCTGGTGGCGCAGTGGTTGAGAGTCCGCCTGCCGATGCAGGGGACACGGGTTCGTGCCCCGGTCCAGGAAGATCCCACATGCCGCGGAGCAGCTGGGTCCGTGAGCCATGGCCGCTGAGCCTGCGCGTCCGGAGCCTGTGCTCCACAACGGGAGAGGCCGCAAGAGTGAGAGGCCCGCGTACCGCAAAAAATAAATAAATAAATAAATAATAAATGCAAGTAAGTATAATTTAGGAATAGAATATGATATAAAATTCCTGTTGCTAAAAGTGAACTATTTGTAAAAGAGGAATACAAGCAGTAGGAAGATGGAAAGCCATCATGTTAACCTAGTAGAAATAGAAAGATTTAAAGTAACACTTTTTGGGAAACCTGTTGCAGATCAATAAGACAGAAAGAGACAAGGGATGGGGTAAAGGGGAGGGTGGAGAGCTGAGAGAGATAGAGACTTAGAAAGAGAGTATGAGACAATGAATGAGACTGTGAAGGGAGAAAATAGGCAGAGGTGTGGAGTAGTTTGAATTATTTTAACTGTACAAGTGTGGGTTGTCAAGATCCTAGTTTATTTGATAGCATTAAACTACCTGATAGAAATAGAGACTGGGCTAAGGCTCCTATATTCCACTCTTCAATGTCTTGGTAATAGAAACCCCACTTGGTGATAATGAAATTATAATGAGAAAAGCTTCATGAAAATAAAAGTGTAATGTGAACAATGGCTTTGTATTGCCTAGTTAGTTGCACCTTGGAGAAGGAATGAAGAAGAGGTTGGGTGGGGTTTTCCACATAAAAAGATGCCATCATATAGAGAAGGAATATGACTTATGTGTTAACTGGAACCTGTAAGCCAAGGGAGATATTTCAAGTCTTGTCCTCTTGCTTCTCCTGCATTGGGAAGGCTTAAGTCAGTGTAATGTTTACTAATCCATCACATATTTGTGTGACCAGATTTTCTCACTTAGGCCTCTCATGTACTACTTTTCGTAAGTGAAAGCTCAGGTATTAGAAATGCAAAGTTGGGAAAACATGGATGTTCCCCCTCCCAATACTGCAAATGGGGTGCAGAGCAATCTAGGTAGACTTTAACTCAGAATGTCCTCCCTGCTCTCATCTTTACTTTGAAGGATTGGGCCTCCTTACAGAGGAAGATTAGATAGGAGTTAATAGCTTGGAACAGTGCACAAACAGCGATGATCCAGGGTCTATGGACTTAGAAAACCATCCTATGCTGATGGGGATATAGAGGGACTCTGTCAGAGCCCAGCATGCTTACCTTGGACGCGTTTTCATTAGAGATTCTGGACCTAGATCCATGTAATCTTAGTTCACTGAAGGGATGATTTAGCAATAGGAGAGATTTTTTTCCCTCAAGGAAATATAAAGAAGAGGTGCCCAGTTAGTGGAGGAGAAAGGATTTTCATCAGTGGAGAAAAACAAGTCTTAAAAGCATGGGTATTATTTAAAAAAAGTGTTTCCGTATCCAAGATACAACCATCATGAAGTCCAGAAAGTCAAAAACAGAAAACAGGGCACTAGGATATAGGTGACATCTATAAGATATGACTATGGCATATCCAGGGATTGAGATATAGGATAAAGCCACTTTTTAAAACTGTCATATCTCTAGCATCTAGGATAGGTGCAAAAAAATAGGAGGCTCTTAACAAGTACTTTTATCTGAAATGATGGGGAAAAAAACCCAAAAAACTTATATTCCCCCCATCCTTCCATAAATGTGTAATTTACTAAATTATGTATGGAATCTCTTTACTGGCTATGTGTTTTATTTGCATAATTTTCCTCATTATAACACAAATACAATAAATCAGCTGAACTGACCACTTTCTGCTGATTTTATTTTATTTATTTTATTTTTTTATTATTAGTATTTTTTTGCGGTACGCGGGCCTCTCACTGTTGTGGCCTCTCCCATTGCGGAGCACAGGCTCAGCGGCCATGGCTCACGGGCCCAGCCACTCCGCAGCATGTGGGATCTTCCCGGACCCGGGCACGAACCTGTGTTCCCTGCATTGGCAGGTGGACTCTCAACCATTGCGCCACCAGGGAAGCCCTGATTTTATTCTTTAACAATATTTTTTTACTCTTAACGAAACTTAATGCCTTTTTCCTCCTTCTAAACAATAGATTGTCTCACTGACACTTTCCTGTTAATATTTGTCTCACAGCTATATTAAGAATAATAAGAAACTCTATTACAAGAGACTTGTATGTCTAGTAGAGATTATATCATATGTTCAAAAGCTCTTTTTATTTACATATGACATAAAGATTGTAAAGTACACATATGGAAAAGTATACAGTTCAAATAATTGTTACAAAATTAAAATACCTGTGTACCTATTTCTACTCAACCTTTATGTGTTGACTTGTCCATTTTCTGTCATTACCTCCCTCCAGTACGTTTGATAAATATTTTGAACATTTTATAAATGTAGTAATCTCATATTTTGAATATTTTATAAATGTAGTAATCTCAATATGTTCTCTTTTGTGTCTGACTTTATTCAGGCAAACTTATTTTGGAAGATTCATCTATGATATTCTTTTATATTTCAGAATCATGTTTAATTGTAGGAATAAACCTCAGTTATTGTTTTAATCCATTCTACTCCCAATAGTGTTAAAATTAAATACAAAATGGAGGTCAGGTCTGAGAATTCCCAAACAAAACCATTTTAGCCACATAAGCAAAACTAAATCTAGGTTATTTCTTAAACATAAGCAAAACTTAACTTAGGTTATTCAGTGTAAATGTCTCTGATAATTGTAAAAGAAACGTATTATTTTCCTACAAGTGGTATAAGATAATTATTTTTAACCAATCCCATATTGTCTGGAAACCTCGATTGTAATAACCAATCATTGTAAAGGTTAAACAACTTTCTCATTTTAATTTTATAAGCCATCCTATAATGTCATGCCCCTGAGCTTCGTATCAGATTTGGATGTGAAAGCTCCCAGTTCACAAACTGTTCTTACATGCACAATAAACTCTCACTAAATACTATTTTAGTGATCTAGTCATTTTAATTTTTCTATTTCTGGATTTTTGACGATAGGGATTTGAATGTTTCCACTTTGAAGCTTTATAAATATTGCTTTGAACATTCTTGTACACATCTTTTGGTGAACATATTTATGTATTTCCCTTAGATATGTCTGGGCATGAATTTTTTGAGCCATAGGTTGTACAAATGTTGGTTTTCAATAGTTACTGCCAAATGGGTTTCTAAAGTGCTCATAAAATTTATACTCCTAGTACCATTACACTACTAATCTATTTGGTTAACATTTTCCAACACAACACATATTACTCAGAGTATTGTTTTGCTTAAATTTTAGCCATTCTAGTGGGGGGTTTTTTGATAATAAAATTTGAAGCTTGGGGAAAAAAGATATCTGAGGAACAAAAGGAGTCCCTGTATTCTAGAATGGAAATTGAGATTTGTCTTCAAGGCAGATTTTGTTGTTGCTGGGAACATTCCATTTCTGGGGCCATTAATTATTAAAAGTTCTCATGGAAGTCCTAAATATGGAGAAATTAGAAAATTTCAGTGCTTCAGAATGAATTGTTTAATAAATGCTTCATCCTGAAATGTAATTTCAAAAACAAAATAGCAGCAATGTACTCTGTAAAATAGAACCCATTCACTTTCAAAAAAATCTGTGTTTACTAGGGATATTTTCACTTATTTCCTTAGTAGTTGCTCTAGGACTTTCATGTATTTATTAACTTATCAAAATCTACTTCAGGTTTATATTGACTTAATTTCATTGAGATATAGAGTCACTATTCTCACATGCCTCTATTTCTGGCAGTCCCGTGCTTTACAAACTGGGCCTCAGTGAAGGGGCTGGGAAGGTAACTTCTGTTCTCAATTTGCTTCTCTTGCCATGGAATCTCCACTTATGAATGAGCCAGTGTTAGTGGGATGAAAGCCCTAGCGTTATTGTGTGTGCCATGCCTGAGATTGAGCCTCCATCCCATAAATGGGGACTAGGCAAAAGAAGGGATGCACTCACTGAGAACTTAGCCCCTGCTACAGATAGTTCAGGGGCAAGATGAGAAAGGTAGACACTCTGCCTCTCCTAGAAAACTACTGTATCCCTCAACTAGGATATGGCAGGGAGAGGAAGCCCTGTGTTCTTGGCTGCATCTGTCTGGAATAGGTTTTCCATCATACAGTGCTGACAGTGGGGGGGCGGGCAAGAAGTGGACTATGGTTCAAATGCTACTGATTCTGACTTATTATCATGTTTTAGTAGGTTCTCTTGATTAAATGTTTCTAAATTTGCTTTAAGCCCTTAGTACCATTTCCAGAGACCTAAAAAAAATTTTTTTTTGCTTTTTCTTGGTATAAGTGATATACAAAAATTGCACACATTTAATATATATATCTTGATGAATTTGGACATATGCATACATCCTGTGATACCATCACCACAGTGTACTGAACATATCTATCACCTCCAAAAATTTCTTTGTGTTTGTGTGTGTGTGTGTGTGTGTGTGTGTGTGTGTGTGTATGTATGCATTTGTGGCAAGAAGAGTTAACATGAGATCTATCCTGTTAACATACTTTAAAGCATATAATACCATACAACTATAGGCACTATACTGTACAGTAGATTTCTAGAACTTAGTCATCTTGCATAACTGAAAATTTATACCTATTGAGCAACAAATCCCCATTTCCCTCTTCCTTCAGCCCCTGACAACCACTGTTCTATTCTCCGCTTCTATGAATTTGACTATTTAAATTCCTCATATAAGTGGAATCATGCATCAAAAAGAATAAAATATTCAGGAATAAATTTAATCAATGAGACGAAAGATTTGCACACTGAAAACTATAGAATACTGATGAAAGAAATGAAAACAAACACAAATAAATGAAAAGCCATCCACAAATTGTTTTTAAAAACAACTTTGACCTGTTTCACTGGGAATTAGATCCTCACACATTGCCATTATATTAAAACATATAAACAAAAAATCCGAAACACTATATTTAGTTTTTACTATGCCTGAACATTTTTATATTATCAAAGATATAACTATTCCTGTCCAAGAATTTCTCTTTTAATTGGTTACTGGCAGGGATAGGACAACAGCAAGTAAGAAATGATTATTTTTTTCACCTTCCACCAAAGAAAAATGTCAAAAATGTAGGCCAGTCTTTGTTTATCAAAACTGTTTTGGACAGGTGAGTTATACACAGTATTCCATTTAAGAGTATATTGGCTAGACTTTCAGGAAACCAGTGTGAACTCATGACATTTGTATATGCTATAGGCCAGCAGGTACCTTTTGGTCACATTGAGGGATTTCATTGAAGGGAAAGTTAGGTCTTAGTCTCAAACATCCTAAAAAGTCTACAATTTTAAATAATAACACGAACTATGGATTATAAGAAGAAATGAAGTCCATCATTTTCAAGGGGTTGGATGTGAACACAGTCTTAACAGGTATTTGAAAAACAGTGAAGAAATTGTGTTTGGCTCTAAGGAATGGATACACTTGGAAATTCTTATTTGAAAAGTTTAGCTGAACAAAACCACATGGAAGGTTGCCAAAAATTATATGAAGTTCAGTTTGAGTTCACTGTCTCAATGTACAATCTCTTCTAATAAATGATTTGTTGTTATTATACCTAAGTGTCAGTGATACTCTGTTAATTTTGTTTAAAAGTGCAGTGGGGGGGACTTCCCCAGCAGTCCTGTGGTTAAGACTTTGCCTTCCAATGCAGGGGGTGCAGGTTCAATCCCTGGTTGGAGAACAAAGATCCCACATGCCTCACAGACATAAAACCAAAGCATAAAACAGAAGGGCTTCCCTGGTGGCGCAGTGGTTGAGAGTCCGCCTGCCAATGCAGGGGATATGGGTTCGTGCCCCGGTCCGGGAAGATCCCACATGCCGCGGAGCAGCTGGGCCCGTGAGCCATGGCCGCTGAGCCTGTGCGTCTGGAGGCTGTGCTCCTCAACGAGAGAGGCCACAACATTGAGAGGTCCGCATACCGCAAAAAAAAAACCAAAAAAACAAAACAAAAAAAAAACAGAAGGAATATTGTAACAAATTCAATAAAGACTTGAAAAATGGTCCACATTCAATAAAAAAAGCTTTAAAAAAAAAGTGCCCCAGGGGTCAGGGTGAAGTATAGTCTGCGTGTTGACTTTTGTATACTGAGTAGGAAGAATAGGCCTATGAACTGAGATCATCCTTGAAAGAATCTTGGAGAACATCTGAACCCATGAGTGATCAGAGACAATATCATGAGGATAAGATGAGAAGGCTATCAGCAGAATAATCTAAAACTTGCTGTGGAGTACAATTGGCAGATCATAAGCTCTCATTTCATACACTATCAGAATGAAAATAAATAAACATTTTATTTCTTAATAAAGGAT
Organism: Lagenorhynchus albirostris; assembly: GCF_949774975.1. Taxonomy (NCBI): domain Eukaryota; kingdom Metazoa; phylum Chordata; class Mammalia; order Artiodactyla; family Delphinidae; genus Lagenorhynchus; species Lagenorhynchus albirostris. The sequence goes on along the minus strand of NC_083112.1, from coordinate 55,636,282 downwards.
TTGATAATTGATGCTCCTACTCTATTCAACATAACAAAAACAACAACAACATATATGGAAGCAGTCACAATTATGGTTTATTGGGTTTATTTTTTAAAAATATAAGGGATCGCCATAATCACTTTAGTGCTTAACATCTCCAATGTCATTAACATGGCCCTTTATATGGCTATACTCAAAATAAAGTATAGAAGTATACTTGTAAGTATACTTCCTACTTGTAAGTAGGAAGATGAGAGGATCCACAAACATAATTTGTGTTCCTAAATTTTATGCTAAGGTGAATATACCCTCTTTATAAGTTTCTTTGTGTAACGATTGAGGCAATACATGTAACTTTAGCACACAAAGTAAAATCTCAACTATTTTCCCACTTTTTTTTTGCATTTTTTAGTTCAAGAAGGTAACACTAAAAAATTCAAACTAGAAGAGTTCTTTTTATTTACACTTATATTTTATACCATAAAGGATCTCTAAAAGCATCAAACTGATGAATCTAAAAGACCATGTATTTTACCTACAGATGATAATTAATCACTCAAAATTTGAATAAGAATTCTAAGAGCTAGTTTATTTCTAACAATGATAATGTTGACTAAGCAGTCAGAGAGAGGAAGAGCAAATTATAGGAAAATCAGTGCAAATGAAAGTTAAGTGTTGGCACTAACAATATAGAAGGCAAAACTGCTACATAAAAGAATAAAAATTGAGAAGAAATTCAAATACAAGATTTTCTTCAAATCAGAGGAATGCATGTGGTTGCACTATGTCTGGCAACAGGTTTATCTTTAAACTATCTCATGATAACTATATGAAAGTTTCAGATTCCTGTGATTCTATACAAAACTCTTTTACCATCCACATGGCTATTTTCTTAAAGAACGTACATTATTTATTTACTATATTTTGGTGAACAAAAATATAAATCACCCCAGTTGTTTGCATAAGTGCCAAGCTTCCAGTAACTGACTTTGAATTTGGGGGAAAATATGTTGCCTGTTTGAAACAAATGCTGATTAGTTTTAAAGAAGATTTTTGTTTGTTTTTTGCCTTAGTGCCTCCCACATAAATCTCTGTAAACACTTTTTGTTTAGGAAATAAAACAGCAAAAGTAAATTACTTGTATTAAATTGCTTCATTCTTATGAATAAAATAAATATTTTCATTAAAAATATTTTATTTATTGAAGGGAGGAAAAATAATAGAAAAAATGAAAAAAAAAAGTCTATTGAGGCTACTTGACTGCAGTGATACCTAACTGAATTAAATATAGTCCCTTAACATTTAGCTCTATTATTGATATGGGTCTGTCTATGTATCATTTGTTTTCTGCTTATCCACTTTAATTTTTATTCTTCTCTTTCTCCTTACCTATCTTTTACAAAATTCTTTGAATGTCTCAGAATTTAATCTGACTATATCTATTGTATTTAGCTATATATCCTTACATATTTTTGTGGTGTTCTAGATATCATGATATGCATCTCTAAATTTTCACGGTCTACTGAGAGGTAATATTGTAGCACTTCACAGAAAATATAGAAAGATTTCAATCATATAGATCTTTTTCCATCCTCCATGTTCCTTTTGTTACAGTTATCATACTTCAATCTACAAATGTTATAAACTCACAAGACAATGTTATAATTTTAGCTTTTAGTGGCTATGTAGATTTTAATAAAAATAAGAGAAAACTTTGTCTTTCATGTGTACCTGGCTATTTACCTTTGCAATAAGGTAAATACCTTTGCTATTTACCATTCCCTGTCGATTTTTTAAAAATCTGAGTTTACCCTTAGTAATATTTTTTTAATTGAAGTATAGTTCATATACAGTATTATATAAGTTACAGGTATACAATATAGTGATTCACAATTTTTAAATATTATATTCTATTTATGGTATTATAAAATATTGCCTATATGCCCCCTGTTGCACTCTATATGACAGTCTCTGGGTCCATCCATGTCTCTGTAAAGCACACAATTTCATTCCTTTTTATGGCAGAGTAATATTTCACTGTATATATGTACCACATCTTCTTTATCCATTCCTCTGTTGATGGATATTTAGGTTGCTTCCATGTCCTGGATATTGTAAGTACTGCTGCAATGAACATTTGGGTGCATGTATTTTTTTGAATTATGGTTTTCTCTGGGTATATGCCCAGGAGTGGGATTGCTGGGTCATATGGTAGTTCTATTTTTAGTTTTCTAAGGAACCTCCATACTGTTCTTCACAGTGGCTGTATCAATTTACATTCCCACAAACAATGTTAAGAGGGTTCCTTTTTATCCACACCATCTGCAGCATTTGTTGTTTGTAGATTTTTTGATGATGGCCATTCTGACTGGTATGAGGTGATACCTCATTGAAGTTTTGATTTGCATTTCTCTAATAATTAGTGACGTTGAGCATTTTTTCATGTGTTTGTTGGCTATCTGTATGCCTTCTTCGGAGAAATGTCTATTTAGGTCTTCCATCCATTTTAGGATTGGATTGGGTTGTTTGCTTTATTGATATTGAGCTGCATGAGTTGTATGTATATTTTGGAGATTAAGCCCTTGTCAGTTGCTTTGTTGGCAAATATTTTCTCCCATTCTGAGGGTTGTCTTTTCATCTTATTTATGGTTTCCTTTGCTGTGCAAAAGCTTTGAAGTTTCATTAAGTCCCATTTTTTTATTTTTGTTTTTATTTTCATTACACTAGGAGGTAAGGTCAAAAAAAGATCTTGCTGCAATTTATGTCAAAGAGTGTTCTGCCTGTGTTTTCCTCTAAGAGCTTTATACTGTCGGGCCTTACATTTAGGTCTTCAATCCATTTTGAGATTATTTTTGTGTATGGTGTTAGGGAGTGCTCTAATTTCATTTTTTAACATGTAGCTGTCCAGTTTTCCCAGCACCACTTATTGAAGAGACTGTCTTTTCTCCATTGTATAGTCTTGTCTCCATTGTATATTCTTGTCTCCTTTGTCATAGATTAGGTGACCATAGGTGTGTGAGTTTACCTCAGGGTTTTTTATCCTGTTCCATTGATGTATATTTCTGTTTTTGTGCCAGTACCATACTGTCTTGATTACTGTAGCTCTGTAGTATGGTCTGAAGTCAGGGAGCCTGATTCCTCCAACTCCATTTTTCTTTCTCAAGATTGCTTTGGCTATTCAGGGTCTTTTGTGTTTCCATACAAATTGTAAAATTTTTTGTTCTAATTCTGTGAAAAATGTCATTGGTAATTTAATAGGGATTGCATTGAATCTATAGATTGCTTTGGGTAATACAGTCATTTTCACAATATTGATTCTCCCAATCCAACAACATGGTATATCTCTCCATCTGTTTGTGTTGTCTTTGATTTTTTTCATCAGTATCTTATAGTTTTGTTAGTACAGGTATTTTGCCTCCTTAGGTAGATAGATTTATTCCTAGGTATTTTATTCTTTTTGTTGTGATGGTACTTGGGATTGTTCCCTTAATTTCTCTTTCTGATCTTTTGTTGTTAGTATAGGAATGCAAGAGATTTCTCTGCATTAATTCTGTATCCTGCAACACTACCAAATTCATTGATTAGCTCTACTAGTTTTCTGGTGGCATCCTTAGGATTTTCTATGTATAGTATTATGTCATCTGCAAACAAGTGACAGTTTTACTTCTTATTTTCCAATTTGGATTCCTTTTATTTCTTTTTCTTCTCTGATTGTCATGGCTAGGACTTCCAAACTTATGCTAAATAACAGTGACAAGAGTGGACATCCTTGTCTTGTTCCTGATCTTAGAGGAAACACTTTCAGTTTTTCACCATTGAGAATGATGTTTGCTGAGGGTTTGTTGTATATTGCCTTTATTATGTTGAGGTAAGTTCCCTCTATGCCCACTTTCTGGAGGGTTTTTATTATAAATGGGTGTTGAATTTTGTCAAAAGCTTTTTCTGCATCTATTGAGATGATCACATGGTTTTTATTCTTCAGTTTGTTAATATGGTGTATCACATTGATTGATTTGCATATATTGAAGAATCCTTGCATCCCTGGGATAAATCCCACTTGATCATGGTGTATGATCCTTTTAATGTGTTGTTGGATTCTGTTTGCTAGTATTTTGTTGAGGATTTTTGCATCTATATTCATGAGTGATACTGGTCTGTAATTTCCTTTTTTTGGAGTATCTTTGTCTGGTTTTGGTATCAGGGTAATGGTGGCCTCATAGAATGAGTTTGGGTGTGCTCCTTCCTCCACAATATTTTGGAAGAGTTTGAGAAGGATGGGTGTTAGCTCTTCTCAAAATGTTTGAGAGAATTTGCCTCTGAAGCCTTCTGGTCCTGAACTTTTGTTTCTTGGAAGATTTTTAATCACTGTTTCAATTTCATTACTTGTGATTGATCTGCTCATATTTTCTATTTCTTCCTGGTTCAATCTTGGAAGGTTGTACATTTCTGAGAATTTGTCCATTTCCTCCAGGTTGTCCATTTTATTAGCATAGAGTTGCTTGTAGTAGTCTCTTATGATCCTTTGTATTTCTGCAGTGTCCGTTGTAACTTCCCCTTTTTCATTTCTAATTTTATTGATTTGAGTCCTCACCCTTTTTTTCTTAATGAGTCTGGCTAAAGGTTTATCAATTTTGTTTATCTTCCCAAAGAACCAGCTTCTAGTTTCACTGATCTTTGGTGTTGTTTTCTTCATTTTTATTTCATTTATTTCTGCTCAGGTCTTTAGGACTTCTTTCCGTCTACTAACTTTAGGTTTTGTTTGTTCTTCTTTCTCTAGTTGCTTTAGGTATAGTTAGGTTGTTTATTTGAGATTTTTCTTGTTTCTTGAGGTAAGATTGTATTGCTATTAACTTCCTGGTAGAACTGCTTTTGCTGCATCCCATACATTTTGGGTTGTCGTGTTTTCATTGCCATTTGTTTCTGGGTATTTTTTTGTTTCCTCTTTGATTTCTTTAGTGACCCACTGGTTATTAGTAGCATATTGTTTAGCTTCCATGTGTTTGTGTTTTTTACAGGTTGTTTTCCTGTTACTGATTTCTAATCATAGTGGTTGTGGTTGGAAAATATACCTGATACGATTTCAATTTTCTTAAATTTACCGAGGCTTGATTTGTGACCCAAGAAGTGATGTATCCTGGAGAATGTTCCATGTGCACTTGGGGAGAAAATGTATTCTGCTGCTTTTGCATGGAATGTCTTATAAATATCAATTAAGTCTATCTGGTCCAATGTATCATTTAAGGCTTCTGTTTCCTTATTAATTTTCTGTCTGGATGATCTGTCCATTGGTATAAGTGGAGTGTTAAAGTCCCCACTGTTATTGTCTTACTGTCATTTTCCTTTTTATGGCTGTTAGCATTTGCCTTATGTACTGAGGTGCTCCTATGTTGGGTGCATAAATACTTACAATTGATATATCTTCTTCTTGGATTGATCCCTTGATCATTATTTAGTACCCTTCCTTGTCTCTTATAATAGTCTTTATTTTAAAGTCTATCTTGTCTGTTATGAGTATTGCTACTCCAGATTTCTTCTGATTCCCATTTGCATGGACTATCTTTTTCCATCCCCTCACTTTCAGTCAGTACCTGTCCCTAGATCTGAACTGGCTCTCTTGTAGACAGCATATATATGGGTCTTGTTTTTGTATCCATTCAGCCAGTCTGTGTCTTTTGGTTGGAGCATTTAATTTGCTTACACTTAAGGTAATTATTGATATGTATGTTCCTACTCCCATTTTCTTAATTGTTTTGGGTTTGTTTTTGTAGGTCTTTTTCTTCTTTTGTTTTTCCCACCTAAGGAAGTTCCTTTAGCATTTGTTGTAAAGCTGGTTTGGTGGTGCTGAATTCTCTTATCTATTGCTTGTCTGTAAAGCTTTTGATTTCACTGTCAGATCTGAATGATATCCTTGCTGTGTAGAGTAATGTTGGTTGTTGGTTTTTCCCTTTCATCACTTTAAATATATCCTGCTACTCCCTTCTGGCCTGCAGAGTTTCTGCTGAAAAATCCGCTGATAACCTTATGGAGATTCCCTTGTATGTTATTTGTTGCTTTTCTCTTGCTGTTTTTAATATTTTTTCTTTGTATTTAATTTTTTTCGTTTGATTAATATTTATCTCAGCATGCTTCTCCTTGGGTTTGTCCTGTATGGGACTCGCTGTGCTTCCTGGTCTTGGGTGACTATTTCCTTCCCCATGTTAGGGAAGTTTTCAACTACAATCTCCAAATATTTTCTGAGAGCCTTTCTCCTCTTCTTCTGGGACCCCTATAATTCGAATGTTGGTGTGTTTAATGTTGTCCCAGAGGTCTCTGAGACTGTCCTCATTTCTTTTCATTCTTTTTTCTTTATTCTGCTCTGCAGCAGTTATTTCCACCATTCTATCTTCCAGCTCACTTATCCGTTCTTCTGCCTCAGTTATTCTGCTATTGATTCCTTCTAGTGTATTTTTCATTGCAGTTATTGTGCTGTTCATCACTGTTTGTTTGTTCTTCTAGGTTCTTGTTAAACATTTCTTGTATCTTCTCGATCTGTGCCTCCATTGTATTTCCGGGATCTTGGATCATCTTTACTATCATTACTCTGATAGTAGATAGATTGCCTTTTTCCTTATTTTTCAGGTAGATTGCCTATTTCCTCTTCATTTATTTGGTGGTGGGGTTTACCTTGCTCCTTCATCTGCAATATATTTCTCTGTCATCTCATTTTATCTAACTTACTGTGTTTGTGGTTTCCTTTCTGCAGGCTGCAGGGTCATAGTTCCTCTTGCTTCTTGTGTCTGCCCCCTCGTGGGTGAGGTTGGTCCAGGGGCTTGTGTAGGCTTCCTGGTGGGAGGGACTAGTGCCTGTGCTCTGGTGGGTAGAGCTAAGTCTTTTCCCTCTGAAGGGCAGGGCTGCAACAGGTGGTGTTTTTGGGGGTGTCTGTGAGCTTAGTACAACTTTAGGCAGCCTGTCTGCTGATGAGCAGGGCTGTGTTCCTATCTTGCTGGTTGTTTGGCATGAGGCCTCCAACACTGGAGCCAGATCATTGGTTTATTATAAAAGAATATAAGTCAGGAACAGCCAGATAGAAGAGATGCATAGAGCAAGGCATGGGGAAAGGTTGAGGAGCTCCCATGCCCTCTACAGGCACACTCTCCCAGCACCTCTAATAGTCTGTACCTCTTAATTCCCTATCCCTGCATTTTGCCTCGTCCCTTCCCTCTCCCCACTGGTAACCACTAGTTTGTTCTCTATACCTAGAGAATATAACTTTTAATATCATTTTCCTTCAGATTGTAAAACTCCCTTCAGGACAAGTGTGGGTATGGTGACAAAAAATATTTTAGATTATTTTATCAGAAAATATATTTATTTCATTTTCATTATTGAAGGATATTTTACTAGATGTAGAATTCGGAGATTAGTTTTTTTGGGGTTTTTTTCCTTTCAGTACTTTAAAGACTTTGTCTTCTAGGCTGCTTGGTTTTCAATTAGTACTTGCAGTCATTGCAAGATTATTTTTCTGAGATAATGTCATTTTCTTTTTTCTGCTTGCTTTCAAGATAACTGTTTTCAAGAGTTTCTCTATTATGTGCCTAGCTTTAATTCTCATTAAATTTGTCCTCTCTGGTGGTCAATTAGCTTCTGAAATCTGTACAGTTATATATGTCACCAAATTTTGAATTTTAGCCATTATTTCAAAACTCCTTTCCTAATTCATAAGAGAAATACATGTCATAATTCGTTCAACTTTTTGCCACTACACCTGAAACCAAGATCAACTTTTATCTCCTTTTTAATCCTGGATTCCATGTTATTCTGTGTTGGAATTTTTATATTATGTTAGTTTTCCCCCACCTCTCTCTCCCTCTCTCTCTTTCTAAATTTCTCCTCTACCTTTAGATGTTTGAAAATTGCTTGCTATATTGGAGGCATCATATATTCATCAAAGAGTTTAATCTCTTCTACTTTTACTCCCTTAATTTTCATCCTTAGTTTTGTAACCTGATCAAGTTTTTGTCCAATATTTTGTCATTAAAAATAACTTCATCTAGCACCTGATCTAATTTTAAACTATTTAAACTTAAAATACAGCATATATATATATATATATATACACACACACACACACACACACACACACATATGCAACACATATTTTAAGTCTATAGCTTGGTGATTTATTGCAAATTGAACAAGCATATGTAACTATTACTTTAATGAAGAAATAAAATATTAACTCTATTCTAAAAACACCTTTTATGCCACTTCACAATTGCTGCTGCTTGTGGTAAATTAGTAAGAAATACAGTTTTTTTCTTCTTCCATTAAATGTCTCCTTTCTTTTCATTTGGGAGGTATCTATCATTACCTTGACCAAATGTAATATGGTAGAAATAAAGCTGGTGTCAGCTTCTGGGCCCAGGTTATAAGAGAGTTGTAGCTTGTACTTCCTATCTTTACGAACACTTATTCTTGCAAGCCTGCTACCATGTCAAAAGTTTGAATATCCCAAGGCAAGAATACTATGAGAAATAAAAGCCATGTAAAAAGCCCCTGGAGAATGTGACAAAATGGGAGTGAGGATGGGTCAAGGAAAACTGAGTGAAGGAATCATCTGGAAAGTAGATCTTCCAACCATAGCCAACCCTGCTGAGATCAGAGTTGAACTCAAGTCAATCCTGAACTCCTGACCTAAAAAGTTATGAGAAAAATAAGAAGACCCTTAGTGTTACCCTATTTACTATATAGCAACAGATAACTGGAATAGATAACAGGTAACTGAAACATTACTGGTCCTTATTTCTCACTATCCTAAATTCTAGCATCATAGCTTAATCTGGTCTGTTTTTGACCTTTATATAATTGAACTATACAAATATGTTTGTGGGTATGGTTTATTTCACTCAGTTAAGCTATGATATGTGTGTGTGTGTGTGTGTGTGTGTGTGTGTGTGTGTGTGTGTGTGTAGGAGCTTTTCTTCTTTTTCATTGTATACAATGAAACATATGAATACACATACACATTGTATGAATATATAAAATGTAGCATGAATTTTCCTGTGGTGAACATTTCAGTTATTCCACATTTTGGATTATGAATAACACTTCAATAAAAGAGGTGGGAGCATGACCCTTTGGAACTCAGAGAAGGGGACACAGAAAGGCTTTTGTGACTAGGAGTCCCATAGGGTCCAGCTTAGTTTCATAAATTTGTTTATAAATGTCCTTTATTACAACTTATATGGATTTCTGTTGGTTATAAATAACAGTGAAATTGCTAGGTCATAGAAATTTACATTTTCAATTCCAGTAAGCAACAATAAACATTTCTATAGACACTGTACCAATGTATATTCCCACCAGCAGTGTTTAAGAATGCCGGTTACTCAACATCTTTGCCAAAATTGAAGATTATTAACTTTTTGAAATTGTATCTATTCCAGTGGGTATCACACTGTAACCAAATTGTTTTCCACTGACAACAAAAGAGAATGTTTACTTTTTTTTTAATTTGAGTATAATTGCTTTACAATGTTATGTTAGCTTCTGCTGTACAGTGAAGTGAATCAGCTATACGTATACATATTTCCCCTCCCTCTTGTATCTAGAATGTTTACCCTTTTATATTTTCGTTGGCCACTCAGATATTATCTTTTGCAGAGTGATTGCTACAGCCACTTGTCCTTTTTCTATTTGTTCTCTGTCTTTTACGTAGGAATTCTTTTATAAAGGAATTATTTTTAAAATGTATTAGACATAAGCCTGATGTTGGTAATATGTGTTTCAAATATCTTCTCATTCTATAACTTATATTTTCACTCTGTTAATCATATTTTTTGACTTAAAATTTTTCTTTAATATTGAAACAGAGGAGGACCCTGTGGGGTCCTCCTGGGCACAAAAGCCTTTCTGAATACCAAAGAGCAGATTCAAGTAGTTGCTAATCAGGGAAGTTAGGAAATGCAGAAAGAAAGGGGGAACAATCAAAAACCTATAGTGCAGCGATTAAAGCAGGATACTGGTTCTTCCTCAAGGGATACACATAACAATATCTTTGAGTTATTCTGCAGGAACTAAGGCCCCCTCCTAGGTGGAGGATGGTAACTTCAGTCTGAGCACAAGATTCCTGGAACACTGTCCTATTACATCACCACCAACCAATGAGAAGAAAGTCACACATCCTGCAGCCCTCACCCCAAATTTTGCCTATAAAACTTCCCCCCAAAACATGGGGGAGTTTGGGTTTTTTGAGCACAAGCCACCCATTCTCTTTGCTTGGCCTTGCAATAAACCTTTCTCTGCTCCAGACTCCTCCATTTCTGTTTGTTTGGTCTCACTGTGAGTCCAGCACAGGAACTTTTTTTTGGTAACCATCTGTCAAACATTTTCAGTTGTCTCATGTTTAGTATTTTTTTCAACCTCTTTAAGTATCTTTCTTAACATGAATATAATTACTATATCTTCACATATTACTGTCCACACATTCTATTTCTTTTTTGTTTCACATATAAATCTAAACACCAGCTTAGTGGTTTTGTTTTTGTGGAAAAGCAAAAGGTCAATTTGTTCATGCTTTTCATATGGATATCCAACCCTTTCTTGAACCAGAACTCTTTATTGAAAAGAATGAATCTAACTATTTTCTGCAAGGCTAGCTTGTTTTAAATAATGTAGTTGTATGTACTTGGTTCTGCTTCAGGACTCTATTCTGTTTCATTTACCTATTTGTTTATCCTTGTGTCAATACCAGTTCTCTGAACTACTTTAACTTTAATATATGTCTTAAAATCCAACAGAGTACATTCAACAACTGTGTACTTTTTCAATACTGACTTGATTATATTTGTCTCTCATATTTCCATATTCTTTTTAGAACCAACTTGTATATCTTCAAAAACACCTGCTGGGATTAGGATTGGGATTACATCTTATTTATATATAAATATGGGGGAGAAATATCAACTTTATAATATTCATGCTACAAATCAACAAAGAGGGTGTACATCTGCATTTAGTTAGGTATTCTTTATTTACTCTCAAAAGCTTTATATCTTACTGTGAAGAAGTATCACCCAGCTTTTATTTGATTTGTTTTTAATCATGTGGTGATTCTAATGTTACTCTAAATGCTATATTTTTACACTTCACTTTTGAATGGTTTATAGTTGCTTCACACAAAGAAAAACTGAATTTGCACAATGGCCTTGCATCCGTAGACTGACTAAATTCCCTTAAATTCTAACAGTTTAATTGTAATCTTACTAAATTTACTGTTTCTAATTAGCAAGTAACAATCTCCAATCACTATTGCTTCTACTGCCCCAGTGGTCTAATGCATTTGTTTTTATCCCTGTGCCATCATTCCAGTTAAAACTACCTACATTTCAACTCATCTGCTGCAATAGCCTCTCCATACATATCCTACATTCTGTCCTATTCCCTCTAGTTATTCTGTAACATGGTAACAAGTGTTATTCTTTCAAATCTGAATATCTCATTCTCATTTAGACATTTTAGTGGTATATACTACTTTTTTTAAGCTTAGCATATTTTCTTTCTGGATTTTTCCCCACACAACCTCTCAGCCTATTACATGTATTATGATGTCTTTGCCTTTCATGTCATGTGAGTAAGGCTGTCATAATATATATAAGATGTCCAGTTATATCTGAATTTGAGTTAAACACAAAATAGTTTTCCTATATTATTTTCATGGGCCATGCTTGTAATTTTTTTTTTTTTTTTTTTTTTTTTTTTTTTTTTGCAGTACGTGGGCCTCTCACTGTTGTGGCCTCTCCCGTTGTGGAGCACAGGCTCTGGATGTGCAGGCTCAGCAGCCATGGCTCACGGGCCCAGCCGCTCCGCGGCATATGGGATCTTCCCAGACCAGAGCACGAACCCGTGTCCCCTGCATCGGCAGGTGGACTCTCAACCACTGCACCACCAGGAAAGCCCATGCTTGTAATTTTTATGAAAGTATATTTGCTGTTTACCTAAATTTCACATGAAACTAGGCATATTTTTCCCACTAAATATGGCAATTCTACATACAAGTACTGTAACCTTATGAACCCCAGTAACAAATCACCCACTTTGGAAACAATAATTAGTTCAGGACTGTACCTGTGCCCTAAGATAGGACTTTGACCACTCTGGAGATTTCCCTGGGTCTGTCTATGAAGAAGTATTTAGTTTTTCTCTGTGATTTCTATCTGGTGGATGATATTAGCTTTGACTTACTTGTGGACATCTTTATCTTGTGACAGAAAGTAAAACAGAAAAAGTTGACCAGAGAGATGGAAATAGGGAGAGAACAAGAAAAAGAGAGAGATTACTGATGGCTTCTCTCAGTCCCTGAATCCAGTTGTGGAAATAAAGACCAACAAAATGAGAACAAGCAAAGGCTATTTTTCAGACTGGGGAGAGCAAGGAAGTCAGCCAACATCACCTGCATTTTGGTAGAGACTCAAAGGCAGGCAGAGGAGGCAGGCAGAGGAGTGGGAAAACTTTTATGAGAAAAAGAGGAAGCTTCAGGTTTTCCCTGATTGGAAGATGTTGGGAAGAGGAAGCTGGAACTAAGCTAACTAGAAGCAATGTATCATTTGTGACTGGTTAGAGGTGCACATTTGCCTTTCTCTGATTGTTCCTAAATTGGAAGCAGGGACAAAAAAATAGGGAAGCTGCCAGTTATTCAACAAGTCCTGGCTTTGGGGGCTGATTTTTATAGGAGTTACTGTTTTGCTTCCTGGACTGTCAGTAGAGATTACAGTCTGGTTTCCCCTGAAAGGCTGATTTATAGTAGCTGGCTTCCTGAGCTGGTTACTGTAGATAATGGGTTGGTTTCCTGGGTAGGTGGCTGCAGGTTATGGTCAGAGTTTTATTTTTATATATGGCCTCATTATTGTCCATGTGTATATTCAGTCTTTCACAGTCATGTGAAATGAATCATGAGTCATGAATCATAGATTTTCAGCAATGTGAATCAATAAATTGCTCTTTATGCCTAATCTAGTTTGAGGTATGGATAAGTCAGTTGCCTTAAGAAAAATTCTGACAAGCATGAAGACTTTAGATGTTTTCTGCCCATTTTTCTTAAACTAAAAAGACAAATTATTAACCTGGCTTACAATACTCTAAATAATTGGCTTCTGTCTCCCTAGTCTATTGCAGCATCAATCTACTAGTAATTTACAGGCATTAAGCCACCATATTGGCTTTTTTTCAATTCCTGTAATGAATGGAGTATTTTCCTTACTTAGGGATTTGTCCTCACATTTCTTCTTCCTGGGTTGTTTTACATGCATCATCATTCCTGCCCCATTCACCACTATTATTTTAAAGTTAATACTTAACGCATTCTTGAGCTCTCAAAACAACTCTTCTTCAGCAAATTCTTTACTAACATTCAGATCCCTATTATACACTGTTTTATAAACCTGAACTTGTTTATTAAATACCACACCACAGCTGTAATCAATATATAAACTATTCAAGATATTGTTAAATATCTATCCATTCTGCTGTAGTAAGGGACCTCGACTTTTGGTTAACTGCTCTCCCTTCTAGATAATGTCCCCGAAGATGGTGATCGATGTATGTTCACTGAATAAATGAAGATTTTCCATATATTTTTTGAAGTAAATGGATAAAATTATGTCACAAAATGTTTATTTATTGGACCACTGCAAGTATAATTATAATTAAATGTAAATTAAATCAGACTAATAGCTGTAAAACAAATATTTTCTAACATAATAACTTATTAAAATTATGATACAAAAGGTTTTATTAGGAATATGAAAGAATACTTAACACAGAATTGAAGCATTTTCTGACTTTGGTCTCTCTCTAATGAACATACAGTATTACTCTATAATACTATATAAATCATCCAAAGCTATGCCTATTTGTATACTGGTGTAACAAAGATGCATATTCTGTTTTTCATATGTATATATTCAATTTTAAACTGAAACATCTCTTCAGATTATCAACTATGTTGAAATAACTTTCTAAGCCCAGAATGGAGCTAATGCTGCCCAGGGTGCCACATTTTAGCAAACTGAAGATTACATGACTTTCATTTCCCTGTAAATGCTCCGCATGTCCAGAAACACTATATATTCAGTTGGCCAATCCCCAAACATCAAGCCAACTCTGGGCCTTCTCACCCCAAACAATGTTGAATATGTGGTCCAAGTCAATCAGATATTTCTATTTTTTTCTTCCTTGTTCTTTATTCTTTGCCCTACAGTAGTGTCCTGCTCTCTGCCCATTTGGAAGTTCTCTGAAAGGAAACTGTCCACTTCATAAAGTGTTAAATAAACCTTGTTTGTACCACCGGAATTGTTTTCTCTCATTATTTTTAACAGTTTTTGGCGACAAGGCTTGGAATGGGATCTGTGTGCTAACCATCTGTAAGACAAGGAGACACACAGGCCAGGCACCCTGAGTTTACTCTTCCTCTCCTCATTACGGAGGGCACTGGGCAAGTCACTCTCAAATTTGAGCTCCACTCCCTTGCATCCAACTCTCCGATTCAAACAAACTTTATTTAAAAATAGATATACATTATATATATATTTCCCCAGAAAGGTTCTGGGGTCCTGGGAAGTTTCTGGTATAGTTGTACTGGGAGTCCACAATGGCAGTTGTTACGAAACTCACAAAGCCTCGAGGTCAACTCACAGCATAAGCCACTTGGGGACTTTGGAAATAAACTAAGACAAGAGATTCAGACTGTTTGATTATCAAAATCAAAATCCTAGTAGGCACAAGTCACACTATTAAAAGCCATAAGAGCATATGTCAATATAAAGAAATCATTTTATGAAAGGAATAATGGATCTATTGCTAATGGGAATCTTGGAAGGCAAAGCTGAAATACTGGTGGCTATGCAAAGAAAACTGTTAGAGCACTTGCTACCTAACTCTAAGACTCCCATGCTAGATAAGCCGGTCACAGACGGGGTTAGATTGACCCTAGGTCACCTGCCAACCTCAAGAAAATTTCCATGCAATGAGGTACACTGTAAAACACCATAAAATCTCCTACCTAGGAGCACATTGCTCTTTGGTAATAATTTGGCTCCAAGGCTTTAGCTAAAGAAATGGGATCTTCAAGTTTCAAAGACTGAGCACACCGCCTTCCAGCACACCTGCTTATTTTACGTCTAAGAATTCCAGAAGTTGAAGCATCTACAAAAATGGCAAATCTTAGTGAGACAACCTAGAATTACAATAGCCATTATGGAGAACATTCCAATTAGACACAATCATTCATGTAAAAAGCACACTTGAAAGCAAGCTTTCCCAAATCAAACAAACAGAATGGAATATCTATTTTAACTGGCACGCAGACGCTTCCCAAAGGCTTTAAGACTCCAAAATAGCTTCATTAAAAGATTCATTACAAAAGGCTAATACCTAAAACAAAACACTGTTAAGACTGATGTGACTCCAACTACTCTCCTCTCTCCTCCTTTATCTGAATACTCAGTCACTAATCCTCTATAATAATTGCCTTTCCACTCTGAAGAAACCATAAAACCGTCCACCAAGTTAGTGGTTTTACAACTAGAACAACTCCAAAGCCAGTAACCTGAAGCAACACCTTGGGCCTCCCCCACTGCATGCCCCTAGGGGTCCATCATCAAAACACTGGCCCAGAAATTTGTGTCTCATTTGCAATCAACCAGAACATTGGAAAAAAATATTGTTTTGTCAAATTTGAAGTTTTGTCAAATCCTTCCATACCAATTTGATCAGCCGGTATCTACCCTCAAAGGATGACCCCCATTTGGGCCCCTCCCAGGGTTGACAGACTCAAACAGATTCTCCAATAAACTGTTTCCAGTTGTTCTCTTAAATAACCAAGGAGAAACTAAAAATTAATGGAAAATCTTGCCAAATTCTAGTTGATACCAGAGCTACATGTTTTACTTTAAACCCACTTGCTCAGGACCCTGCAGGTGGGATCCTGGGGAAAACAAGCAGAAGCCAGCAGAGTGCGAACTCTTACCTGGGTCGGCTCTCCAAGATCTCTGCATTGCCCGGTTGAGAAAGGAAGGTAAAATTTTACGTCGTCCTTTTCTTTCCAAATCCAGACTCTGAAGATCTTCTCCCTGACAGAAAGAAGGAAACTAAAGATAATGAAACGGAGGGTAGTCAACAGTTAGCCATTAGTAAATAATAGATCATAACATGCCTTCACGGATAAAGCTAGCTTTGTTTTTAACAAAAACTTGCATGTCCTCCGAGCAACACGTAGCCTCAACAATAAGATGTGTGGCTGAGTTGTTTTTTTCAGGAACTTGGAGTCAGCTGTGTCCAGTTCCAGCTCGAACTCATTAAGACTGGTTTGGGACCAATGATCCTCCAACTGGGCAAGTGGGAGTGTCCGATCCATGACCTTTTGAAGGCAGAGGGCCAAAAATTCCACCCTCAGAGTGCGGTAACTCACTATTTCTGAACCTGTGCCCCACGAAGAAGCATGCAGGTTAGTTACACCTGGGCATAATGATGATTATCTCATCTTTTTCTCATCTCCAATCACCTTTCTCCATGATCCCCATGCCTCAGCTTTGTTATAAATACCCCTCATCCCTTCACCTTCAGGGAGATTTGTTCTCCACCTTCTCCCTTGGCTGCCTTGTGAATAAAACTTTTCTCTGCTGCAAACCTAGGTGTTTCAATGTTTGACTTGCTGCGCGTTGTCAGGCAAATGAACTTGGTTCCATAATAATAGTGTGGTAGGATGTTTGGTCACCCCTTGATATCATTCAGGTTGCAACCCAATTTTCTGAGGAATTAAAAACACTTTCCTACAAATTGAGGAGGACCTGTACAACTGCCACCTAAAAATTGGCGCTTGCCGTCTGCCTCTATGAGGATTAAATCACAAGCTAATGAAACCTCTGACCTTCAACACACCCTGAAGGGAGTTCAGAGTAGAGATCAGGAATTCAGTACTGTGTGCTTTGAGAAAAACTGGCAGAACAGGCCTTCAGATAGATATTTTCAGGAGATTTTTTGAGTCCAATTCTTGCATCTTTTTATATCTAGAAAAACACTAGAATCATTAATGGTGCTGTCTGCTCCTTGTGACTAGCAGAAACCTTCATGAGACTAACAGCAACTGTTACAGGAAGGGGGATCCCTTCCAGGGCCCAAGATTGGGCTCTTGTCTAACACTAGGAAATGTATTGTCTGAGGAGACACAGCTTCTGCAAAAAATGTGTTCTTGATTGAATGTACCCCTCCTTCACCAAAATCACATATATACTGTCCTTCCCCTCTACCTCTTAGGAGCAGTTTCTCAGCGCTATTTGAAATGCTGCCTCCTGGGCCATAGTCCTCATTTTGTCCCAGATAAAACTTAACTCTCACATTGTGCTGTTTTTTTTCAGTCGACAAAACTTAACTCATAAACTGAGTCTTTACAAGAACAGAAAAAGCCCAACTATTCTTTTTCCCAATCGCAAAACCTCCCCTATTCACCTCAAAAGGCTTATAGGTATTGTAAAAATTCTGGCCTTAGGAAACAGAAGTACTTATTGGCAGAAGTCGCATTCTTTCTCTGTGCCTTTGAGATGTAAATGTTCTACCTGGTCTTCTCTAGAAACCCTGGTAATTCTTATCAAAAGAAAAAAAAGGGGAGCCGGTGGGGGGAAGGCCATTTGGAAATGAGGAAAACAAAACAGAAATCTTAAAAGTCTTCTCCACAGTTATTAGTAAAAAGTTTAAGACATCTGAGTAGTTAATCTTAACTTATTCTGTCTGCCAGAAGCACAATTTGGATCCAACTATTCTTTCATTACTAGTGAAAAATGAAAGCAAACGATCTCTGTATCTGTCTGTATGTTTAGGTATGTCTATGCATATATGCATTGATGTATAGTATTTTTCTGCCAACAGATAGTATTGCCAAAATTAATTTACAGAAATCTATATTTAATTGGCTTAAAGAAAAATTTTTAAATAAATTAAGTATATTCTCAGAAATACAGAGACTAACCCACATGTTTTTCAAGTTCACATGATCTAGGATAATCTTCAGTAAATCAAAGTTTACTTAAGTTTGTTGGTTTATTTAAAACAGGGATGTCTTTAGAGTTACTAGTACTAAAAATAATGCAGGCATACAACTTTAATTCTACCTAGATTTATTAAAAGTCAAACAAGCTCAAGTTATCTGTTATAGAATCTGTGAGCAATAAAAATAACCTAAGATGATGACTAGCTATTTAATATGTCATGAAATTGTCATGAATAATCTAAACAAAATTGTTAACAAGTAAATTAAATATATATAAAAGTTTATAAATGAATTTTCAACAGTAGTTATGCTTTCTGTTATGTCTACTTAAAAATAGTTTCCAAAATCATTTTGGTAACTTAAAATCTTAAAGTTACACTGAGATAAATTAAATGATGGATATTCATTGAATATCTAGATCAATTCCAAAAGATGAAATACTGAACATTAATTACTGAACATCATAGGTTTATCCACTTTTGGCTTCTTTTTAAAGAGATACCAAACTTATTTGGGTTTATTAGTAAACATGTTTTGTTCCACATTTCTCCAAACTGTCACTAAAATTCAATAATTCAAAAGTTTTTACTATTACATTAGAAAGGAAATGGACAGAGAAGAAAGAAAGAGAGAGGAAGGGAAAGAAAAGGAGATCTATAGTTTTCTAAAAAAATTACTTTTAAGTATAATTTACACGGAGCTAGAGTTATTCACTTATGCATGTGGAGGAAGATAATATGAATTGTGCTTATGCAATTTTTTGTCTGTTATTTAGTTCTTTGGTATTAGACTTATTGTGCTATTTTATGAAAGAGTTTATAAACATAATAGTTTTCATTAATATAAACGGGGAAACTGGTGCTAAAGTGAGAAAGATATACAACTTTAGTATTAAAGATTTTTCTGTTTTTATACAACAGGGAACATCTATTTATTTGAATTGGAACTTGCACTGAACTTGACTCTTAAGAAGTGATGTTCTGTCAAGAGACAAAACAAAGTTGTTAGTTCTTGAATTTCCTCGGTGTTATTCTTCCCATAGTTAAAGTAGTTCATAAGCTAATTGAAACAGAGACCAAATTAATAGCAACAACTGTAATTTATAGGAAGCCATAGACTTCTCTTGACAAATTCCTTTTGATGAGTAAAAAAAATGTACTTGACATTTTGCCACATAAAAGCTAACTGCTATCCAGTTCCAATTAGAATGACACGTAATTTGAATTGAGTTGCTTAATGTGCTGTTCTAAAGAAGGAAAGGAAAAAAGACATATAACCCGAGGTGGCCATGATTTAGTAGTTCACTGCCACAGTTCACATTGAGAGCAATAAAACCAGAAATTTCCTGCCTGGTGATGACTAGCGATATCATTCAGGGTAAATTATTAATTTCTTTTGATGCTAAAGTTCAAGAAGCACCATGTGTTCCAATGTTGACTAATATTAGCTTTGGGGAAGTTTCCTAGTTAAAGGCTCATGACAGTGAGCCTCAACATTTAGCAATAATAACAGTGAAAACTCTGAGAGGGAAAACCATGTAAAGTAAAAGAAAATGTAAAATAAAATTTCATCATATTTCAGACTGTCATTTTTTTAATGATTCTTACCTTAGCTAATTACAACATATATTGAAAGACAGTAACACAAAATTAATGAGCAAGGGCTATAGGAGACTAGAAAAAGGGGGATCAACAGAGGCTGAAACAAGCAGCATGGAAATAGGGCTCAAACTAGACGTTAAAAGATTTTTCAAAAGGCAAAAATACATAAAGACTTTGAATGAAAATGGCAAATGGAAGAAAATCATAGCAGATGATTTTCAACAATTACAAAAATTTAGCAACAATTATAAAAATTAATTACATAAAGAAAACTTTATAATTTTTATAACTGATCTTTCATCTTCACAAAACAAGAAAATAACATTTTATTAAAGTTGTATCTACTAAAATATATATATATATATATATATATTTTTTTTTTTTTCCGGTACACGGGCCTCTCACTATTGTGGCCTCTCCTGTTGCGGAGCACAGGCTCCAGACGCGCAGGCTCAGCGGCCATGGCTCACGGGCCCAGCCGCTCCGCGGCATGTGGGATCTTACCGGACCGGAGCACGAACCCGTGTCCCCCACATTGGCAGGCGGACTCTCAACCACTGTGCCACCAGGGAAGCCCTACTAAAAATATATTTATAGATTTATTTTCACTTCCTCTCCTCATGTAAATAGTCCATAAGCAATATTAAATAAGACATCTGGTAGAATAAAAGGATGAAGAGAGATTCAGAGAAAAGGGACCACAGACAGAGCCCCTAGAGTTTGACAGGTGCAAAAAGATCAGGCAGCCCTAGGAAACTGCCAGGACACAGGCCCAGCTGCCTGTGGGGCACAGGGTGACACTGGAAGAAAAGAAGCCCCAGCTCCCTAGCTTGTTTTGTGAAGGGCAGTAGCAGGACTCTTTTCACCCAACCCTTGGCAAAGAGTATTGACCTTGGATCAGCAAAGAAGCTAGGGAGAGTGCCCCAGACAACTTCCTCTGGGAATGACACAGTCACCTTTCTATCCGAGAGCATGTGTGTGAGAAGCTGAACAAGTCCCATTGGGTAAAGCTGCTACCTAGGACAAGCACAGAGACAAGCTGGGTTAGCTGAGGTAAGGGCAGCTCCACCGTCAACAGCAACTGGAGGTAGAACTGGAAAGTGGGCAGAGTGAGCGAGAAGCAGAGTGGTGGGTGGGCAAGCGGGCACATTTCTTTAGTGAGAGGATTCAGACTACTGGCTGCTCAGTCTTTCTCATGCCCTCCCTCCTCCAGCCCATCAACATGTGTGTAATGAAAACCGAAAGGTCAATACTAAAAAAAAGTGGCACCATCCTTAGCTCCTCCAGCCCAGAGCAATGGGGCAGATCTGTCACTGCTGTCTGTGCTATGCAACTGTTTGTAAAAGTAAAATTTAATTCTATTGTTAATTAGTTCAATTTGTTTTTTTAAAATATATTTCAATTAATTTTATCTGACAGATGATGTAATTAATATGAGAAAAGGATGATCTATTCGATATATATATATAGCAAGTATAATTTCTGTGTTTCATGGAAAGTAGAATATTACATCTGAAGAAAAATGCATTTAAATGTTAAAAGATCATATGCTTAGAAGCATTAAAAGTTCAAATTTTTTCATGTTCTTTTTGGAGTCATCATCCATGAGAAAATGATTATTAAGTTAAACACCTTAATAGGAAACCTCAAACTTAATTCTTTAAAGTAATGAATGAATGTTTATTTTGCAAGAATTTGGGAACATTTTTGTTTGTGCATTTGCATTATTTTAGGAAATGAACTTATACAAAAGACAGTGAACACTCTCAAAGATAGTTTTGATGAATTTATAAGTTAAATAATTTCTGAGAAATGGCATAAATAAATAGTCCATCTTCTAAACCATTGCTGGTAATTTTTTTTTTTTTTTTTTTTTTTTTTTTTTTTTTTGCGGTACGCGGGCCTCTCCCGTTGCGGAGCACAGTCTCCGGACGCGCAGGCTCAGCGGCCATGGCTCACGGGCCCTGGCTCACGGGCCCAGCCGCTCCGCGGCATGCGGGATCCTCCCGGACCAGGGCACAAACCCGTGTCCCCTGCATCGGCAGGCGGACTCCCAACCACTGCGCCACCAGGGAAGCCCCATTGCTGATAATTTTTGCTTAGATTGAATACATTGCACTATGGACCTGCAAATCACATTTCAGAGAACATGGCACAGAAACAACCATACTCAAACTTTTTTCTGTTACGTGTTTTTCCTTTTGTAAGCTTTTGTTCAAAGGAAAACATGGGCTGCAGTTAAATTTAATCATATTCAAGTCAATTCTAATGCATTATATTCTTCTAATAAGGTTGTCATTCTTCTAGGAAATATAGGATGGGGATTTCTAATCAGTTAATTTACTCTCTCCTCTCAAAAAGAAGGTAATATTGTAATATTGCCAAAAATACAAATCATTCTTACATACTGAACATAAGGCAAGGAGAAGAAAAAGCATGAAAAATAAATAATTTTAGTGCCTCATGTATAAACATTCTTCAAGTGCTTGAATCGTTATTCCACTACAGTATCATTTCCAAATGAACATAACACTTTTAAGGACATAATTTATTTTAATTGTGTGCTATCAAATGATAAATGTTCGATCAAAACATCCTGGGTTTGTCTTGTTTATATCTCTTTTAACTGGCAATTCTAACATAATTTGTTAGTTAAAGCAAATATGCACAGACACACCACTTAAAATATGTCACCCTTTAATTATTTTCTTGATTTTAAAGTAATAGTCAAATTCTGAATTAGCCTAGAATGATGACAAAGATTTACTAAAAGAGAAAACAATATACCATACATGTATTTTGAGGTTAACGTATCAACCTTCTGTAGTGCTACTCTTCAAAGCCAACCTGAAACAAATGCCAAGTACTAACATGTACGGAAGGAACATATAAAAGAAGTCCTTTTTGTTTCTTGATGTGTGGCACCTTATGCATGAGCATTTTGCATTAAACATAATTGAAACAGGAGGGCAGGGGTCAGGGCACAACCTTTAAAAGAATGACATAGCCCTAGGACACGACATAAATGGTTAGACCCAACTAGGTCCAAGATGGCCGACGAGACTTCCACTAGACATTGAGCCTCAGTATACCCTCACTGTAACACATCAGCATGCTAGATGACACACCCACAGGCATCATGACAGTTCCAAGGCTGACCATAAAAGGTCAACAAGTGGGCAGTGGCCCAATTCCTGGAAATCGCCACCTCTTCCCCAGAATAACTGGAATATTCCTCCCACTCATTAGCCTATTAAATTACCCACCCCTATAAAAACTGACAACCCCAAACCCTGGTGCCTCTCTTGCCTTCTGAGATGGCCCACACTCTGTCTGTAGAGTGTGTTTCTCTCTAAATAAATCCACTTCTTACCCATCACTTTGTCTCTCACTGGGTTCTTTCTGTGATGAGACATCAAGATACTGAGCTTCATTAAGTCCTGAGACCAGCTGTGTGATCTCAGTTAAGAACATGGGTTCAAGTCCCACCTGAGTTGCACGGTTTCATAATCATGGTAGCTATAAAGACTAACATTGGCGTAGGACAGCTCAGTTCCCAATTTGAGATGTAAATAAATAAATAAAATAAATAAATAAATAAATATCTGTCTCAAGAAGTTACCTAATTACTATCCCTGGGTTAAAGAGGTAATTTTCAAACTACTGAGTGGAAGAGAAAGGAAATAAAGGGGAAATAGAATACATCTTAGAAAAGAGATTAGCTTGTGAGTGTGTGTGTGTGTGTGTGTGTGTGTGTGTGTGTGTGAGAGAGAGAGAGAGACAGACAGACAGACAGACAGACAGACAGAAAGGATGAAACTGTTTTGTTTTTGTTTTGCTTTGCTTTCTAATGTTGGGAGTCTTGGTGAAAACATTTTGAAATCCAATGGTTTAAAGTGGCTGAAAAAGTAACTACAGAAATTTCTCAGGGATTGTTCTTCAGGGTTTTTGTTTGCTTATGTAATATTCTTCTCTGGAGATATCTTACTTAAAAGAATGTAGATAAATATATGCTCAGATTGCTGAAGAGGTCAACTTATTGGAAATAGGTAGATAAATTTGGTGACCTCTCAAAGGCTTTTCACCATTTTGTTTCTGTGATTCTAATTCTGTATTTACATTCGAAGAGTAACTTACATTTACAGAATTAAATACTTAAAATTACGTCCACCTGGGAGAGAAATCAGGAAAATTTGGCTTTTTCTTTTCAGCATGAAATTATAAGAAAGGGCTAGAAAACATGTTAACATTAAGAGGAAAAATTTTACTCACATTTGATAGTGTGTATGGATCCCAATGGTCCCATTTCAGCCAAATGTCACCATAGTAAAATTACACTGGAAAGACATTTGCAGTGAAGAGCAGAGAGCTTTGCTAGTTGAAATGATTTAAGTCTTCCACAGATGCATAGATCTGTTTTGTCTTTTCTTTAGAACACGGAATAATTTAGTGAAAATTCTCAATCACCTGAAATGTAGGCTTTGACAGTGGGGGATATATGGCTGTAACATGCCTTTCTCCACCGAAGAAAATCTATAAATATATTATTCTATTGTCTAGTTCAGAAAGATCTATATTTTGAGAATCCTTATCAATATTTTAGCCCAACTCTGGGGAAACCATTAATGTTTTACAGCTCTTAAATATCATTATATTTTATAATTTAAAATATTTTGTGATTTCAAAAAACAAAATAATCCTGCACAAATGTGCTCAAATAGGTAAACAGATGATTTGGAGTGATGCAAATTCTTATGAGCAATTAAGTAATTAAATACTAAAAAACAAGAGAGATACAAAGGAAAGTAGAATACAAAAAATACACAAAGCTAAAAAAAATTTTGCTAAAAATCATATCCTAGTTAGACTGGTATGGTTGAATCAATAGCAGCAATAAAAACAATCGGATCTCTTCCAAACCAATCAAATAATGCTTAATATATTTAGAAGGAGCCAAGAAGGATTGTTCTGCTTAACCATGTTTTTGTGACAGAGCTTTCTCCACTAACGGCTAGCTCTAAACACTTAAGAAGTGAAAAAAAAATTTTTTTTTTCGATACAAGGGCCTCTCACTGCTGTGGCCTCTCCTGCCGCGGGGCACAGGCTCCGGACGCGCAGGCTCAGCGGCCATGGCTCACGGGCCCAGCCGCTCCGCGGCATGTGGGATCTTCCCAGACCAGGGCATGAACCCGTGTCCCCTGCATCGACAGGCGGACTCTCAACCACTGCGCCACCAGGGAAACCCAAGAAGTGAAATTTTTAAGAATGCTACTTTACAGTCTGATAGACTGTTCAAATTCTGGCCTATATAAAATGAGGGTATAAATACATTAATTGTTGCTTACATGAGAGTTAAGTAATGTGCCTTAAAATGTCTATAGAGAAGTTATTGACATAAAGTAACAACTTGTCTGAGGCTCAAATATACTCCTGAAATTATTTCTATTGCTGATAGTCCTACTCCTCACTATTTAATCCCTCATGGATTCAAGATATTGCATAACATTCCATGGGTTATTAGTGGTGCTCCTTTTCTTTGATAAAACACTCCCAAGACACGATACTATTACTAGAATGAACTAGATAACAATTAGAAAATTGGCCATTTCCTGTTTATTTCCATGTGCCACATAAATTTAAAATATTTAGGAATTTCTACATGAAAATTGAATTAAAAGCATTCATCAAAGAAACTGAAGAGTGAAATTTGTTTTCATAAGGCTTATCCCAAGATTACAATTTTTGATAAAAGTTACCACCATAGATGCAATTTGGGGAGTTTAGAAATACATGATTGATCTTTATGTGCAATATGGGAAATATATAAAAAAAAATGACTGGAAACCTAGAGAGATAAACGCAAAGACTTTTTGCCTTGAAAATTACAGAAAGTTTCTCTTTTCTAGTCTGTGAAGATATTTAAACTCTATTTTCTTTATTTTTTCAATTTTTTTTGCCTCCCAACATGTGGCTTCACAGTATGCTTGTTAGAGTAGAAAGATGTCTTTGATAAATATTTTTAGGGGTGTAAGAGGAGAGTCTTTAATTAAGAACCAAATACAAACAGCCCGCCTGTCAATATTTAAGGCGTACCATACAGAAGAGCACATAATTAGGTCCCTAGAGAACAGGAAGCATTATGCCATTCTTTTCCAGGACATTATACTCTTATTTTTTCTGTCCACTTTCAATATTTTTATTACTTTGCACTGTAGAGCACTGAACTTTTAACATTTTCACATCTGTTTAAACCTTCGCCTTTTGCCTTTTCCTTCTTCATTCCAAGTGTCCCCCTTGAACAAATTTATAATCCTCTCCAGTTAGTAAATTAAGAACTCTTATCTAGTTTCCTGGATTAAAGGGAAAGCTGATGAGCCTCAGCATAAAATAGTCATACATTTTTCCTTACAATTCTTGGTCACATTGAATATGGTTCAACAGTACAAATCCTTGTTAAAGTAAGGTGAACATCATATGCCCAAAATGAAGCAATTCTCCTTTAAAGCAGTTTACATTAGGAATTCAAAAAGCTGAGGCATACAGGATGAAATTAGTAGTTAATTGGTGTATTTTAAAACCAGTGAGTTTTTTACAATTGTAAGGGTGGGTTTCTCTGGTGGCACAGTGGTTAAGAATCCATCTGCCGATGCAGGAGACACGGGTTCAATTCCTGGTCTGGGAAGATCCCACATGCCACAGAGCAACTAAGCCCGTGCGCCACAACTACTGAACCTGTGCTCTAGAGCCTGCAAGCCACAACTACTGAGCACACATACCACAACTACTGAAGGCTGCATGCCTAGAGCCTGTGCTCCACAACAAGAGAAGCCATCGCAATGAGAAGCCCGCGTACCGCAACAAGGAGTAGCCCTGCTCACTGCAACTAGAGAAACCCCGCGTGCAGCAACAATGACCCAACACAGCCAGAAATAAATTAATTTAAAAAAAAAAGATTTACAATAAAATTGTAAGGGTGTCGTTGCCAAATAATGCTTGAAAATATTATTGTTTCAGGGAACAACACTATAAATGCCGATGACCGAGGCCTGCAACTCCTTGAACCATTACTCTAAGACAGCTGTTGCTAGTTCAGCAAAGCATTCAAAATATGTTTCTATTAGTCCAATTCCACATTTGCTTCCATCATATGCTTGTGGATACTGGATAGGATAACTCTTCTGTGATTAAACACATTTCTGTGATGAGAACATAAAATCAAAAGCCATCAAGGGTCTGTCTAATACATACATGAAGAATAAGCCACTTTGTGCTCATCTTCCACATCTGTGTTACTTTCCATTATCCCCCAAATGTCTAGTGTATTTACTATGACAGCCATTGTCGTGAGATGGAAAATAAAATTGATCCAGAAAACTTCTATTTAAATACATGGTAGAAATTTGCTTTCCATTTTTTTAGTTGACAAATCCAATGAGCTTTCTTCTGTTCTAATCTTTTTGAACTCTGTACAGTATTCCTTCCAGAAATAATTCTACTTCCAGCAAATAATTTTCCTCTTTCCCTTTCTCTCTTTTTCCCTCTCAGTATCTCTCTGTTATTTGGCTAATGAACCTCTCAGACCCTACCTGCCTGTTTTCTTCTTTCAACCTAATTATTTGAGTTCTGGGTATGGTTGAGTCCTATGACTATTTTATTACTATATCTTATGTCAACATCTCACTTTCCCACACAGTTGACTTTTACCTCAGTGCATCTCACTTCCTAACTTCCATCATCATCCTTAGAATATCTCCTAAATTTTATCTCCATAAGGAGATAAAATACTTTCTTTTAAAGGTTATGCCCTGCCCCCTGCCCTCCTGTTTGAAACCACTGACTGGAAGAAATGCAGCTGAGAAGATGTGAATAACCCATTCTTCCACTATTACCTCCATACACATATGCTACTTGATGCAAGTTCAACTTTTCCTCCCTTAGCTCTTTCTAGAGGAATTGCTCAGTGCTGTCATCCTGATAAATGCTGGTTATTGCTGGTCATTTATAGATTTAAGAATGGGATTTACAAAGAGTACTTCATTGCAGCCAAGCACTCTTATTGTCATAAAATTAAGTAATGGTTTTGAAACAGGAGGGCAGTGGGCAGGGCACAACCTTTAAAAGAATGACACAGCCATAGGACATGACATAAATGGTTAGAACCTACTAAGTGCAAGATGGCAGATGAGACTTCCACTAGACATTGAGCCTCAGTATACCCTCACTGTAACACATCAGCATGCTAGATGACACACTCACAGGTGCCATGACAGTTCCAATGCTGACCATAAAATGTCAACAAATTGGTGGTGGCCCAATTCTTGGAAATCCCCACCCCTTCCCCAAAACAGCTAGAATACTCCCACTCATTAGCCTATGAAATTAACCACCCCTATAAAAACTGACAACCCCAAACCCTGGTGCCTCTCTTGCCTTCTGAGATGGCCCACACTCTGTCTGTGGAGTGTGTTTCTCTCTAAATAAATCCACTTCTTACCCATCACTTTGTCTCTCACTGAGTTCTTTCTATGATGAGACATCAAGAACCTGAGCTTCATTAAGTCCTGAGACCAGCTGTGTGATCTCAGTTAAAAGAACGTGGGTTCAAGTCCCAATCTGAGTTGCATGGTTTTATCTTGACATAGGCAATGTTGTTGAAGTATATCAGCACTTTCTTCCCTTGATATTTTTGCTTCTAGTTCTTCCACAGCCATATCATTTCTTGGTCACCAAAAAGCACCTTTTTCTCTATACTACTCTGTAATAAGTAGTGTTTTCAACAAATTGGGCATTTACTGCTATTTGTCAACTGGTAATTTGTTTGCTTCCTCATATTGTGGCTACTGGAATTTTAGTAGGACTTGCCCCCATATCTCAGACCATTTATGAAACTTGATGGCTTTTAACTCCTATTTTTCCCCATGGATTTCCTTTTTTGGGAGTTAAAATGTTCAGCCTAGATTCCTGTATAAATGAGGCCATGTTTTAGTCTTGGGATATTTAATGGATATTCATTTTTTTCATTTATTTTTGTATGTATTTAGTGAGAGCTAACCAAGTATAAAGCCTTGGTCTAATTACTCCATCTCTTGCCAATAACTTCAATGAGAGTGGAAATCAGGTTGAGGTCTACTTGTTGCACAGAGTTGAACCTAAAAATAGCCCTTGTGATTACTGAGATTATAGTCTAGAGGAGGAGACTAATACTAATCAAAGACAAATGTAAACAAGTTCTATGTCAGAGAAACTCATAATGCAATGAAACTTATTTTAGGGGAAATTGACCCAGGAAAGACTTGCCTGAGAAGCTGAGGTTGCATATCAGATAGTGTGGATGTGTGTGTTCTAATCTAGATGAAGAGAAAGATAACTCTCCTGGCAATCTAGAGACTGTATTGGAGAGGGAAAAACTAATGGTGAGGTAGATAATATAGGGCATTATTTGAGATGTCTAAATGAGAATTGACAATAGCTTGGAACTGGGGGAGGGTAGTTTTGGTGATGTCTAGGAATGGTTGGGTTAGAAAGGTCATCTTGGAGCTCAGGTGGCAGGGGTTGTGTAGGTGGCAGGGATACTGGTGAAGAAGCACTTCTCACTATGCTAACTCAGTTCTTTAGAAGCTAATATATCATTGTCTTTTCCCTTAACTAAGTATTTTCCCTTACTCATCTTTGTATCAATCAACTAATTAAAGGTTTGTGTTCTACTGTGACATATTTACTTCTTTGTCTGTTAATTTTTCTTTAAGCCTAGTGTGTCTTACTCTTGGTAATTACTCAGTGTTCACTGAAGTGAATTTAATGTTACTGTAGTTTTCACCAAACAGCTATTAAACATTACTATTGGCCAAAAAGAAAAAAGCAGTTGGAAAGAATAATGAAAATAATCATCCTTGCTCCTAGAATTCTATGGGCTGCAGCACAAATATAGATGAAGGGTATGTCAAGGCTAATACTTTGATGACAAAGAGCTTGCCAACTTTAAACATTGTTCAACATATGATACTGATACCAAGCAGAAACCATGGGGCTCCTGGGCACAAAACTCTTTCTGTGTCCCCCACTTCTTGATACAGGAAATAGGCTTCATTCAGCCTCCATGACGTTCCCTGAGTTCCAAGGGTCAGGATCAAACAGATGTTAATTAGGGAATGTGGAGATAAGGGAGGAAAGGTCAAAAGAAACAATAGTGCAGCCTTGGGGCAGGGCCCTGGTTTCCCCTCAAGGGATATATATAACTATATCTTTGAGCTGTTTTTCAGATACTAAAACCCCCACCAGGTGGGAGAATTTAATGGTATGCTGCCCAGAAGCACTAGACCCCAGACCAGTTGGAACCAGAAGGTTTATGATGCTGACTCCCACTTACCTCACAAACAGCCCTCAGAAGAATGTCCATGAGCTGATCACGCCCTTTTTGAACCATTGCTATAAAACTCACTACTGGCTCCAGGTCGTGAGGCACAGTTTTGAGGGCATTAGCCTGCCGTGGCTCCCCTCTGCCTAACAAAGCAATTCTTTTCTACTTCACCCAAAACTCTGTCTCCGAGGTTTAATCTGGTGTCTGGGTATAGAGGCTGGATTTGGCTTCAATACTATTATTTCCCATGGATCTACATGAAGTCATTAAAATCTAGGAAAAAATTATTACTATCTATGCTGTGTCAAGCCAGAAGAAATGATAAATTTAATATTTATATAAGTAATTTATATAAATAAAAATTTTTATAAATAAAATACAAATTTGGCCCTTACATTTGAATAGTCTCCTTCAAATTTCACATTTTAATGATAGTTTAAATGTAATGCTGCTTGAATCTGAAAGAGCAAATGACATAATAACTGGCATACCCTACTCCAGGACAGTAATGTGGATCACGATATTCTAGGAATTTTCATAATTCACATAGAAAACCCATACTATTCCCTGATGAGTTAAGGAACAGGAGGAATGATAGTAATACAATGACTATTAGCAGAATCAAATGACTTTGAATGTGTAATTGAATGTACCTGAATTTGCAGTAACCACATTTGTATCACAATTTAAGCCTTACGAAGTGTTCAGAAGTCAACATTAGAAATGTGTTTTAGTTATTTCTAAAATAGTTTTAAAACATATTTTATTTTACTGATAGTAATATGGACTATTTCCCAAATATTTGTCAATTGTATTAAGTAGGTTATAAGTAACGGACATAGTGGCCACATATAGCTTGACATAGTGGTCAAGCTATATCAAAATTCTGATCTCTAAAATACACTAATATTAAATCCAGTATCTAATTTTGGTATTCATCGCCATATTTGAAATTCTATTTTCTTGTAATCCAATTCTTAATGATTTAAACATAAATAATTTCACTCCTATTTTCTATTTGTCTCATATACTTTTAACATAAAGGGCAGCATTTTACTCTTCAAGGCTATTTGCTTACACCACCATTTATTATCTAGCTCTGTCTTCCAATGTGTCACTCTTAATTTTCTCGGTCATATTTACTGTCTTCACTTCTCAGTTTATTATATTCTTCTAATCCTGACTTAATAGACACTTGACAAAAATGATTAATTTTCTCTTCACTTACCCAGTAGACACATTAATTTCTTATTTATCAATATTCAACTTAAAATTTTAAACCTATTTTTTTCTTTCTTTTCTAAGAGAATGATAAAAGTCATTTTAACACTTCAGTATTCTCCTCTCTAAAAATGCAGAAAATAACGACATTAAGTATTGTTATGAGGCTTAGAGGTAATTTATAATAATATACTTAGCAAAATGCCTGGCTAAGAGAAAGTGCTCAGTAAATACTTGTTTTTTTGTATTTGTTTGTTTTCTTAAGAAGCTCTTCTACTTTGGAAATCACTCACAGTTTTATTGCCATTTTGAAGCAAATTTAATAATATATGTGTATAATAAAAGATTCCACTTTAACAGCTGTCTTCATTTTAAGCACAACTAATTGTAGAAGATCATGAATAATATTGCTAGTCAGAAAGCAGTATGTTAATGCTGTTATATGCATGCCATAGTGCCAGAATGATATTTATGCATTCAGTGTTGGGAAGACAGCTGTGAAGATTGCTGAAAGAATCCTCTTGAAGTTAGTGTTTCCTTTTAATTATGCCCAAGGCCTAACTATCTTTAAAATATACTTTTTAAGGGGCTTCCCTGGTGGCGCAGTGGTTGGGAGTCCGCCTGCCGATGCGGGGGACACGGGTTCGTGCCCCGGTCTGGGAAGATCCCACATACCGCGGAGCGGCTGGGACCGTGAGCCATGGCCGCTGAGCCTGCGCGTCCGGAGCCTGTGCTCCGCAACAGGAGAGGCCACAACAGTGAGAGGCCTGCGTACCGCAAAAAAAAAAAAAAAATATATATATATATATATATACTTTTTAAGAAAGCATTTGTTATTTTGAATGCAAAAGCCAAGGTACCTTATGCTTTTTACTTTTTTTTTTAAGAAATCATTATATGTTTTATCATATCTTTCTTAAAAAACTGGGATATTTGGTTGGATAAACTACCATAAGCTTTAAAATAATGAGTTTCAAAAATAGAAAGAACACTGTTATAAACAAGAGTAATTGTGATTCAATTTCAGAATTCATCTCACTTGATTGGGATAATGTATTTTCTTTCTTAGCCCCTTCAGTGCAAAATAACTTTTCATTCTTAAAACATTTAATTTGATTTTCAAAATACAGTGCAAACTCCTCCTTTGGTCTTCAAATTCTAGGAATCATCCAAACTAAAAACAAAAAACTGCATTCTTAGAACTTATAAATGAAATTACTGGAACAATATTGCTTGAAATATAAGCTAATCATTTTGATTTACCTTTCAGAAGAGGTACATGTTTCATCAAAATAGTTGGATATGCCTTGACATATATATATTGAAATAATGATTTAAGTCAGTTTGCTTACTAGAATTAACATATATTTTAAGCTTTTGAATTATATAAAAATGTGAATAACTTTATCTCTTGAAAGTTGTCTAGACTGACTTTTTATTTCAGTTTTTAGCATTTTTAAAGACATTGAAATTACAGTTCATTGTAATTATTCATTCTGAGGTTATATATTTGAAGAAAGGAAGAAGAAAAATCTAAAGAGTCTTAACACATCAATGACATGATTCTTTACTTGATACAAGTTTAGTATTTAATTTTTTTAGTGTGTTTGTAAGTTTTCTTAAACATTTCCATTTCTATTTGCATATCCAATCCCTCAAACTGAATTATATGATCCTTTACTTTTACTAAAATAAATCACTATGATTTCTAATCATAATGATCAGATGTTGACATGGTTAGTTATTCAATAACTACTGTTTTCTCACTGACGGATTCTATAAGCACCATTTTTTATTTTCACTTTTTTGTTTATTTTACCTTGGAAATTCATCATCATTGAGATATAATTTACATAACACAAAATGCACTCATTTTAATTGTAGAGTTCCATGTGTTTTGACAAATGCATTTGATAAACATTTAATCATCAGAACAATGAAGATACAGAATATTTTAATCACCACAAAGTTATTTTTTGCAATTTCTCACAGCTTCAGTCCCAGGCAACCACAGATCTATTCTCTGTCACTGTAGAATAATTTTGACTCTTCTAAAACTTCATATAAATTGAATAAAGCAGTATGTGCTATTTTATATTAGGATTCTTTGATTCAGCATAATGTCAAGATTCATCCATATTATTGAATGTATCTATAGTTTTTTTTTTTTTTTTTGCTTATACTACATCACATTATAAATATATGAAAATGTGTTTCTTCATTAATTGATGGACATTTGATTTTACTTTTCCCAGTTTGGGGTTACTGTTAATTATAAACATCTAATTCAAGATGTAGAGTGTCTACTTTGGTATTTTCTTTTGTCCTGAGTTTAAGGATTCTCAATATATTCTGGATACAAGTACTTTTAAGAGCATTTTTTGAAGAACAGGTTTTTGTTTTTTTTTTTTAAATAAATTTATTTATTTATTTGGCTGTGTTGGGTCTTCATTTCTGTGCGTGGATTTTCTTTAGTTGCGGCGAGCGGGGCCACTCTTCATCACGGTGCGTGGGCCTCTCACTATCGCGGCCTCTCTTGTTGCAGAGCACAGGCTCCAGGCGCGCAGGTTCAGTAGCTGTGGCTCACGGGGCCAGTTGCTCTGCAGCATGTGGGATCTTCCCAGACCAGGGCTCGAACCCGTGTCCCCTGCATTGGCAGGCAGGTTCTCAACCACTGCGCCACCAGGGAAGCCCTTCTGAAGAACAGGTTTTTAATTTTGAGAAAATACATGTAATATTTTGAATAATTTACCACACAGAGAATGAGAAAATCTTGATAATACATATATCTGAAAAAGATGCTTGATTCCAGAATATATAAAGAATCCTTACAACTCAATTATAAGGAGCCAATAAACGAAATACCTAACGTGCATTTATATTATCTTTTGTGTATGTGTGTGTGTGAGCGCGTGCATGTGCACGCATGTGTGTGTGACCTGTCATGGATGTTTGCCTATATCAAGGAAACTAAAATTTTCTCCTATGTAGTATTCTAGAAGGTATAGAATTTTAGCCTTTACATTTCAAACAATTTCAAATTAATTTTTGTATATTACATGAGATAACATGAGATAACATGAGATAACAACTGACACATTTTTTCCATAATTTGATTTGGTGATTTTGTTCAAAACACTTATATTGGCATGTCTGTGAATTATCAGTTGACCATATATTGTGGGTCTATTTCTGGATCCTTTATCTACTCCCATTGATTTATATCTATGCCTATGCCAAAAACACACTGTCTTGAGTACTGGAACTTCATTGCAAGTCTTTAAATTCAGTAATGTAATTATTCCTTTTTTTTCTAAAATTTTTCCTACACTAGTTGTTTCTATTAAGATTTTACATATAAATTTTAGAATCAGTTTGTCAGTCTCCATAAAAAAATTCTGCTTTGGGGTGGATAGTATTGACACCTTAAAAATATTTTATCTTGGAGAATGACTGCTGGAATGCTGACATGAAAGGCTGCATGGAATCTCTCCCCAGAGAAAAAACCATAAAAACATGTGAATATAATAAAAACAAATTAAAGTCTCTGAAAATTGTCCTATGGTCATACAGCAAATGAAGAAATACTTATTCAGGAAAATACACTAAATCTGGATGAGCTCAGCCACTGTCTATATCCTTTGAGCCAAGATCTGTTCCCTTCCTCCACAGCTCAGCATGACAAACCTCTGCTCTGGGTTAATGCAGGCAAGAACAAAGGCCTCACGCGCTCAGTCTAGGGCTAGACTATCTCCCTGAGAGAGACAGGCACTAACATTTCTCATCTCCCTCTAGCTTTGAATTTCAGAACCTCTATTCCAGGCAAGACTAGCCAAGAGTTCTATGGCTCACTTCCTCCACCCAGCCTCCACTTTTCAAGTGGAAGCTCTACCCCAGACACTGTAGGCCAATAATAAAGGAGTGACAGTTGCCCTATCACCATCTCAGTTGTAACGTGGAAGTCTCATGCCAGTATGGAAAAGTCAGAAAGATCAGAGGCTACTGTTACCTTCCAATCCTCTTCTAATAAAGCAGGAGCATTAATCTAAGAGAAATGAGCCAACTGTTCTCATTCTCTACTTGCAATGAGAAGTTTTGTCCAGGGAGAGACACACCTATAAGAACCAGAAGGAGACATCTAAGAAGAGCCCTCCTGGGGTCAGAAAAAGAACAGACCTAAAGTTTACCCCTGCAAAGAGGCCTGAATTTAATTGGACCAGAGTGTGCAGCTATTTATGACTCAGGCACTGTTGAAAACAATAGAGCAATCAGCTAGAAATTAGTTAAGGCTGGGAGTAACAGCAACAACAGAGCAGACGTCCTAACAGAGAGACTGAGAGACAGTCAAAAAGAATTGTGCTAAAACCATTGTCATCCCAGGACAACTGTGTGCATGCCCAAGGCTTTACCCTCTAAGGAAAGACATCAAGGCTGGATATTCTGGAGGATTCACTGGAATAGTCCAGCCTAGAATCTGAAAAACAAAACAAAAACAGAAACACCACACACACACACACACACACAAATAATCAGCAACAACAACGGTCCAGAGTTGTTACAAAATAGTATCTAGAAAGGCTGATTATCAACAAAATTTTATGACAAATGAAGCAAAAGTGGAAAATGTGAGAAAAAAAGCAGGCAATAATAACTGCCACTGAGAGAGCCTACATGTCAAACTTAGCAGATGAATAAATACCTCAAATATATAATTAAGTTTAAAAAAATAAAATGAGCCATATTTAAAGAAGTAAAATGACAATGTGTAATCAAATAAAGCATATTAATAAAGACATAGAAATTATAAAAAGAAATCATCCTGAACCTCTGGAATGGAAAAATACAAAAAATTAAAAAGTATATTAAAGATGCCAAACAGCAGAACTGAGCTAGCAGAAGAATCAGCAAACTTGAAAACAGATCAGTAGAAATTATGAACCTAAGAACAAAGAGAAAAAAAAAATCAAGAAAAATGAACAGAGCCTTACAGAAATGTGAGACTTCATTAAGAACACTAACATAAGTGTAATTAGAGCTCCAGGAAGAAAGAAGAAAGTGAAAGGAACTAAAAAATATTCAAAAACATAATGGCTGAAAACTTTGTAAATCCAATGAAAAGTATTAATTTAACACCCAGGTCAATGATTCCCCTAGTAAGGCAAAGAGATCCATATCCAGATGTATCACAGAAAAAATATATATATATATTGAAAGAGAAAGGTAAAGAGAAAATCTTATTAAGTAAAAATATGACTGATCACATACTAGGGAACCCAATAAAATTAACAACTGCCTTTCATTAGAAAGAATGGAGCCTAGAAGGTTGTGAGTTGACACATATGAAGTGTCAAAAACAGTCAACCAAAAATCTTATATCCAGAAAATCTGTATTTCAAAAATAAAGGCAAAATAAAGACATCATCAGAATTTGTTGCCAGCTGTTCTGACTTAGAAAAAATACTAAATAACATTCTTCAGGATAAAGTAATATAAGATTTTAAACCAGTTCCATATGAAAGAAAAAAAAAGCAGCAAAGCACTGGTAAAGGCAATTATGTAATTATAAGACAGTATAAATGTGTATTTCTTTCTTAGTGTGTTAAAAAGCAACTGTATAAAACAATATGTAAATAATTATATTGTTGGGCCTCTAACATATACATGCTGTCTACTGTTGTCAGTTGCTGTTGTCAAACAATAACAAAGCACAGAGAAGGTGGATTTGAACAAAGATGTTGGAGTATGGCAATGACAACAGATGGTGACTCAACCACACAGGAAGCAATTAAGAAAAACAGGGAGAGTAAATAAGAAAGTCAATACAACAAATTTTTTTTTCTAATTTGAGCAGCTTTAATGGCATAAAATTATATAAAGTAATAATTATAACAATATGGTTTTTTTGCTTGCAACAAATTTAGAAGTAACATTCATAATAATATTACTATAATAAAAGGGGGTAGAAGCGATGGAGCTATATAGGAATAACATTTCTATGTTTTACTGGATATACGTATGTATAAATATATATATATATATATGCATATATGTCTGAAATAGAATCTGATAAATTAGGAAGTATATTTTAAGCCAAAGATCAACCACCAAGAAAAAGATTCAAACAAATATAGTGAAAATATAATTCAAGGAATTAAAATGTTACCCTGGTAATTATTCTCTTAAGGAAAAAAATAAAGAAGTAAAGGAAGAATACAGGAACAAAAAAGACATGACATGTAAAAACCAAAAATTAAAATGGCAGAAGTAAATCCATCACAATCAATATTAACAGTGAATCAATAACATTTTGAATTCCCACCAATAGAATATAGGGGTTCCAATTTCTCCACATCCTTGTCAATGCTTAAATAATAATAATATAATAGCCATTCTAACAGGTGTAATATGATATCTCATTGTTTTTGATTAGTAATTAGTGATGCTGAACACCTTTTCACATACCTTTGGGTCATTTGTATGTCTTCTTGGGAGAAATGTCTATTCAGATGCTTTGCCTACTTTTAATTGGATCTTCTGTCATTATATTGAGTCGTAGGAGTTCCTTATATACATTGGCTACTAACCCCCTATCAGATACATGGTTTCTCCCATTTTGTCAGATGACTTTTCACTCTGAGGATTATTTCCTTTACTGTGAACAATCTTTTTTTTTTTTTTTAAACATAGTCCCACTTTTCAAATTTGTTGTACCTGTGTTTTTGGTGTCACATACAAAAAATCATCGCTATGATCAATGTTATGAAGTTTCACCCCTATTGTTTCTTCTAGGATATGTAGTTTCAACTCTTATGTTTAAGTATTTAATGAATTTTGAGTTGATTTTTGTGTATGATGCAAGATAAGAGTCTACTTTCATTCTTTGTATGTGGATGTCCAGTTTTCCTGACACTGTTTGTTGAAGACACTATCCTTTCCTCATTGCGTATCCTTGGAACCCCTGTTGAAGATCAGTTGAGTGTATATGCGTGGGTTTGTTTTTGGGCTATTATGTTTTATTGGTCTATATGTCTGTCTTTATGCCAGTACTGTTTCAATTACTATAGTTTTGTAATATATTTTGAGACTATGGAGTGTGATGCCTCCAGCTTGTTCTTTTTTCTTTAGATTGTTTCAGCTATCCAGGGTCCTTTGTGGTCCCCTATGAATTTTAGGATTGTTTTTCTCTATTTCTGTAAAAAAATGTCATTGTGATTTTGATAGGGATTGCATCGAACTGTAGTGCTTTGCATAGTATGGACATTTTAGCAATACTAAGTCTTTCAATACATAAACATGAGATAGCTTTCCATGTATTTGTGTTTTCTT
Source organism: Lagenorhynchus albirostris (assembly GCF_949774975.1). Lineage (NCBI taxonomy): Eukaryota > Metazoa > Chordata > Mammalia > Artiodactyla > Delphinidae > Lagenorhynchus > Lagenorhynchus albirostris. The sequence goes on along the minus strand of NC_083112.1, from coordinate 55,597,776 downwards.
TCATCAGTGTTTTGTAGTTTTCATTGTACAAGTCTTTCACCTTCTTGGGTAAATTTATTTCTAAATATTTAATTCTTTTTTGATTCTATTGTTAATGGGATTATCTCTTAATTTCCAGTGTTAGTATACAAACACAACTGATTTTTGTATGTTGACTTTGTATTCTTCAACTTTATTGTATCTGTTTATTATTTCTAGTAATTAAATAAAAGGGATACAAAAAAGAAAGAAGAGAAACTAGTTCTGTTTGCAGATGACATGATTCTTATATGTAGAAAACTCTACAGACACTATAGAATAGCCTTAATATTAAGGCTAATTAATATCACTGTTTCAATGTGAGTTTTCTCAGGTCTCTACTGAACTTTTCAGGTATTAACAAAATCTCTCCATTCTGACTGATCAGAACTTAATTTGTCCTGCCCTGTGTGGCATCTGGGAATTGATTCTTCAGCTTACAACTCCCTGGCAGTTGTTTTTCTATTGTAGATTTTTTTACTACCTTTCAAGAATCTCACCTTGCATATATGCAGTTTAATATTCAGCCAAAGACTCAAGTGATCCTCTCTTTCTCTAAGTAGCTCTCTCCTGTCCAGTACTCTGCCTGCATATTCCAGCCACCTTAGCTTCTTTGAATTCTGACTTTTGTTATCTACTGAGCAAAACTTCTCAGTTCCTTTCAGTTCTCCATTTGTGTACTGCAATTTGGAGAGGTCTTCCAGCAAGAAAGAGGGTGATTGTAGAATATATCTTGTTTGATTACTCCCTTCATTGATCTCAGAACATAAATGGCCTTTTACCAATGTGTGAAAAAGAGTTATTTCATCAATTTTGTCCAGTTTTTGCTATTGTTGTTGTTGTATATGATAGTGAGACAGAGTGTAGTCTTGATAACTCTATAATGGCTAGAAGCAAAAGAATTTTTCATACCCAAATTTTGTTGCCCAAGGGTGTTTTTATATCTTTGCCCAAACATAAATTCTCATCATGTTTATATAGAAAAAGGACTCACCCTCTAAGTTTTATGTCCAAATAGCCTTCACTCAAAATAGTGACAAATATCAAAAATATTAGAGGAACAACTGATGCCATAATCGATCCTTGAAGTCATCGTATGTTTGGGGCTTGCATAGTTCCTGACATATAACTGTCATACAATATTTAATCCTCAGTACACCAAGAGTTATTCTTATATTTTGAACGGGTTAAAATGAAATATATGAAAAGCAATACCTTTTTTTACAATTAGGGAAAATGCCCATGGGCAAAAGCAAGAACAAGTTCAAGCATTCATGATTAGGTGAAGAGTCATAAATGTTTCTTCTTTCAACTGTGGCAAACTATACATGCTTTTATGTGTGTACATGCACATTCATACACACACAATACTCTCACTCATTGATACCCTATGCAAAAAAAAAAAAAAGTTAATAAATAGTGAAATTTCTTCTCAGTCCTCGGCATAACTATCATCATTTTCCTGTTTGCTCAGTGAAGTTAGTTGACTCTGGTTATGACTCTAGCAACACATTTTACTGTCAATCTGGGACATTTATTAAATGACACAGATTTTTCAAACACAGCCATCTGCATTTCTTTCTACCAGGCTGCATATTTTACAAGAATTATTTTATTACTGAATTTAAATAATAGCAGGGCTTAGCATGAGAAATTTATGAAATTTAAACTAATTTTAAAAATTTAACACACAAATTGTAATATATTAATAAACAATCAGTTCCAAAATAGTTCTGTCTAAAATAATTGCACTTTAAAAGTTGAGACTAAAACATAATTTAACTGTAATATATAATCCAAATCTTATTTTGTGCACTTATATATATAAACAGTGAAATAGAATTTTAGTTATATTTGCAAGGCAATTATGAGTATCCTCAGTTTATCCTCTCTCTGTTATAGTTATTCAAACACTAATGTTTTCAAAAGAAATTTTTATTTAAAGTAAAAATAATAACATATGTGTTTTTTATATATATATCACTAGCACGGGTATGTGTTTCCCATTCCCCACTACCTCTTAAGGAGTGCAGAGAAATCTAGCAGAAGTAGCTATCAGATTCCTGGACAGGTACTCTGACTTTTGGACTAAGTGACTTTTAAGATGCATGACTAGGGGACCACCAGAGCCTCCTCTAGCTTCATCAAAGGCTAGATTCTAAAAGCAGCAGGAAGATCAATAGATGGTGATTGTTTTGTTCCATCACTTCCTTCATGGGTTGGTAGAACTAGCTCTTCCCATGGCACTTTGGAGGGCCATGGTCCAAATCTTGTCATTGTTGCTGTGATGTGTCATATCAGTGGTAGGAACTGAGGATCAGCATTCATGGCTGGGGAAGGCCTAGCCTCTCTTGTAATATAATCCCAGAAAAAGAATCTAAATTTGTGATTATATCTTCTATGACATGGTGGGTGGGGTGAGCTGATCCTCTAGCTCAAACCTCTACCAGGTTTCATTACTTTAATTAGTCAGCTCTAGCTGGTTTCCACGGAGCTTTGCAAAAGGCCAACTTCCAGATTATCAGTCTTGAAAAATAAATCCCTTCCCTTACAATACTGGTTTAAAATTTTTCTATAGCACCAACTATCTAGAGTTTCTCACTTGTAAATTTGTTAAACTATTTTATGCTTTGTATAGTGTGTAGGATAAAGCTAATAGTATCTTCACCTTTACTTTTACTTAGCATAAACAGTTTTAATGTTTCTATATTATGTACAGGGAATAATTTTAGCTGTAGTTTTAATATTTTAAAATGTATCAAGTCATTTGCATAATATTAGATGTTTAGCTTTTCTGATTTTTCATATTATAGAAAACATTGTAATAAAATATACCATTTGATTTATTGAATCAATCCTTTAAATAAAGCATAGTGCTTTAGGAAGGAAGGAAAAGAATAAGCAATGAAATTAGACAAATCGAAGCTTAAATTCTGGCTCAGTTCTTAACTACTTGCATGACCTTGGGAAATTTTCCCTACTTGAAAAATCACACAAATTCAAAACCTGAAGAACTCTCCTACTGGTAGGTACTGCATGTAAAATATCTAATCACACTTTATGACTAATGGAAGGTATAAGTCATGTGCATTTACTCTATTATGCATAGAGTAAATTGCTAGTGGAAGAATTGTATTCAAATGTGAAAAAAGTATTTACATTTCTTTGAGTATATTTATAAATTGCTTTACAAAGAAGTTACAAAATTTTCAACGGTATTTATTATGATGGTTCTTCAAATTCCTTTCTTCCTTTGTTTGCATTTGATGCAAACAGAAAAGTGATTTCTAAGGTAAAGGAGGCAGCCAGCCAAGGTAAGCAGAATGTTTGGAGGGGAAATGGACAAACATAGGGAAATGACCAGTGGCATCTGACAGAAAAAGTGTTTCACTGTGATCAGATGAATCTTTGGAGAACCTAATGTTTGCTTAGGCCTGGAGGCAAGAAAAGTCCAGAAGCCTGCAGGACAGAGAGTAACCTAATATTTGGTCAAGACAAAGCAGTGGGTAAGAAATGGGCAACTGTGAATGCTTGGTCAGTGTCTTGACTGAAAAAGTTGATGCTGCAGGACACACTGTTGAAGTGATTCCTTAAAAAGATAAGAGAGAATGAGATCTACTTAAAAGAGGTGGGGGGTGGCATCTGCTAAAAGCAAGGTCAGTTTGTCTACAGTAACAGGAAAGAAGGAAGACTTTTTGATTTTCCCCATTAAATTCAGTAGTGGCTATTTTTATTTTTAGTTTCTATTTTGTTTAATAACCTATATATTTTTCCATGAGAGTTAATACTAAGAATGTTTTTGCTAGAGGTAATTTTTTCACCTTATTTCTCAAAATAATTTCTAATATTCTTCTCTATAATTTTTCTGATGTATTATTTAGCCATTATCTTAGTTTCAAAATATACTCCTTTGAGTATTTTATTCTTGATGCAGAAATGACATATTTATAATATTTGATCTCTTTATACATTTAAGAAAGGAAAATAATGATTTGAACTTCCAGCTCATTTACATATTCAAATCTTCTTTTAAATCTCCTAATGAGGTATTGTAGTTTACTATTGTTATTGCTATAGCTGTCATGTTTTTCAGTTTTATTACTTGTTGTTTAATATTACTAAGAAATCACATACATCAACATCACAAAATAATCAAAAATTCTATTATATAGCTCTAGTATTATTATGTCAAAAAAAAAGGTCTTTTCATCTCACATCAGTTTAGACTGAAACAGTTGTATGAGTGGATAAAGAATAGCACCTTTGTCTCTAAGTGCTGTTCCAACTTTATTGAAATCTATAAAATTGTATTTCCTTCTCTAGTATTCTTTAAGTGTAGTAGAAAGTAATAGTAATGGATCTCCTCTTGTGATAATTGATTATCTCACTCAGTAATTGGTTATTTTCTTTTTCCAGCACATCTCCATTTATGCTATTTTGGGGTGGGTGTGACAATGATAATATCCCTCCCTGTTCTTTGATCCAGATTCATTTCTGTAATTAACATACAACTGAACATATTAAACCAATATGATGGTCAGAGTAATTGATCCAAGTATTTGCCTCTCCCTGGATTATTTTATTTGTTGCTAGTGGAGGTTTCTCATCCCTGAAGTAACAAAGTTGTGCATAAGGGAAACAGTCCAAGAGCATCTAAATTGCCATGTGGAGAAAGTGGGTTTGCAATAAGGGAAAATACAGACAAGACAAAGAAAATTTTAGAGGTAAGATATGAAAACTGGTTCTACTTATGGTTTTCTTACTTACGTTAGCCAATTTAAAATTTGCTTAATTTATTTTGAATTTTGATTTTTACTATTTTCATTTGAAAGAGTAATTAATATTAAATCAACATTTTATAACACATTGTTTTTTCAATTCATGGAACTCTACTTGAACTACAATCAAAGTCTTGGTATGCTCACTGACCTTGCTCGAAACAAATGGATAAATGGATTAAGAATAATACCACTACCTTAAGGTCCAGGTCATAGTTGATTAAAGTCCATAGGGGTTTCTATACTTCAAGAAATTACTTAAAGTTTCCAGGGAACAGCAAAGTTACTGAATAATCCCTTGGGCAGTTTGAAAATGTAATCAGATATGCAGACTAAATATCTAATTGGATTTCTTTTCTTATTACTCAGGCATTTCTACTTGAAACATCCATTTTATCTTCTCTTTATTAAAAAAAAAGTAATACCAATTTGAAATGCTAATCAGTCTTTTAACAACACTTTTACTGAAGTAAGTTTTGCACTTGGGCTAATGATTTGGCAAAGATGACCAATCTTGGAAATTGCTAATTTATTCAAAACAAGCTGTCTGTAACATAATAGTAGTGGCTGTATTCGTGAGGAAAGGAGCCTTATATACATCTATATATATAGTCTTTTCATATATAAACTGATTTAATGTTTAAGTATTCAGAGTTAATATAAAAGAAGTGATAGTATTTGAACTTTTACAATACTGAACTCGATAGCTAACTACATATGTATTTAATTTTAAAATACTAAACATGAGGAAAGTTTCCTAAGCAGTGCCTGGAAGATTAAGATTGTAAGAATGAAACACTTCGCATTTTCAGTTGTTGAAGGAACAAAGATAGATGAATTGAAGATCCTGATAATAGAGCTCATGGTCTCTTTTCCCTAGAGGTCTCTAAACTGACATTTCTTTTTATATAATTATTTAATTATTACCATTACAATGGCTATTACGGTCTTGGTAGTATATTCAATAAATTGTAATTACATTCATTTTCAAATTTGTTGATAAAAAGACTTAGTCCCATTTTCTACAAATATTTTATTAAAGGCTAATTTGTCTACATATGAAGATGAAAGTTCTAGAAATTTCTGTTTATCTTTTGGTATATATTGGAAGAGTTCAGTCACCTTAAGTTATAAGGTATTTCTAAGGTTATCCATTGCTTTTAATTTTTTTTAAGTTTATCCTTTTCTAACTATATATGAGTCAAATTTTTAATCAGATATTTTACAAAAAAAAGTAAGCTTTCATTCATCCCATATGGTATAGTTCTGACTTTTTGTAGATTATTCTGGAAGTTAATTAGGATTTAATCAATCAGTTTGGTCCATTATCACCACAGGAAGTAACAAAAATAAAACATTTACAAATAAAAACATTATTAGAAATTAGAGCTGTACCATGGTGATTCTTAATCTTACTATAAACATGTAGTACAGATAACCTAGATATAGAGAAATACTGAAATCTAAAATAATAGACCTTATTACTTTACTAACTTCAGTGAGAAAAAAAGAAAAATGTTGACTAAAGCAGGAATTTTCTCATAAAACAGTTTCAACTGAGCTTAAACCAATGTTAATTGCATGTCCCCTAACATCCAACATAGGACAATATGCTGTGTCATTTCTAAGAGAATATTACAATATATATGAATACTTTATTCTAGTTTTGCTATGCTAATTATTTCATGGCACATAATTAACCTTTTGGCACTATAGCGATTAAAGTGAATCTTCTTTTCTAAAGTCATGTCCCATCGCTTGCTTTTAGCTCACTTTCATATTGCTACCTTTAGTTAAAATTTCCTTTCCAAGTAAAAAGGATTTTTATTGCTTTCGAAGATTGTGCAAAAACTATCTAAATATTACTAATCAAATAATGAGCGCATAAGAACCTACTGTATAGCACAGTGAACGCCACTTCACTGTACAGTAGAAACTAACACAACATTGTAAAACAACTATACCCCAATAAAAAAAAAGAATGCAGTTTTTTGTATGACTTCAATTCTGATTACTATATAACCACAACATTTATAGCACAGTAGCTTAATTAGCCCTATATTAATTTAATCTCGAATTTTTACAAATACAGTACTGATTTAGCTCTTTCTTTTTACATTAACTTTAGAGAACTGATGTATCAACTTTCAAGGAGCATGGGGGTAGCACTAAAACAACTCTAACTCAATTTAACACAATTTTGGAAAATGTGTCAATTTGCTTTCACAATTTTTCATTCTATCTTTCTAAAATATATTTTCAAACTTTACATTCTGTAGTTTGTTGGACCAAAACAATAAGTAAAATGAAAGTATTTCTTTTCAAACTGCACATGTACCTCATTCTTGGTTATTCCTACTCTAGGAACAAGACCTGATGATCCTGCAGTTTCCTCTTGCTACATACCTCTTAACAATACTGGTCTAACTGTGCCTATTGTTATACAGATACACATGAATTGCCTTTAGAAATATCACTTTTATATGAAGGTCAGGGAAGTTCCTATAGAAGCCTGTGATATTTGAATGCGGTGTTCAAGGTGTTTTGTTTTATTTTTCTTTTTCCTAGAAACTGCAAGAGGAAAACATTAATATATAACTATCAACATCAACAATTACATTTTTAACAATTATTGAGAACTTAATTACATGCAGAGCAAAGCCTAAATCACTTACATATATTAACTCAAGCATGAGGTCCTTTGAGATAGGCACTGTTATTATTGTGATTGTGTAATTAAGATAACTGAGCCACAGAGACAATAAATTATGTGCCTATGTTCACATAACTAAGAGGTGAGAAGCTGGTATGCTAATTCAAAGTATGTGTCAAAGACTGCACTATTAAGAATAAAATATTTTAAAATTTTGTCATTATTCAAGGTTAGTTTTTATTTTTATCATTGTACATATTTGTACATATTCCTTAGTTCTAAAAGACTTACAAGAGAAAAGGGAACCTCTCAGCTCTACCTTTCCTCATCTGCATTCCCTTCAGAGACAAGAACTTTCAATTCCTTATGGTAATTTCTCTGTAACCCGTGTATATCTGTCTTTGGGACTTAATAGTGTGAAAGCAGTCAAGGTGTTAGTAGCATTGAATCTACTTTACTCTCTAGGTTTCTTAGTAATATAGTATTATAGCATTATTTCAATCTTTGCATATGACCATAGAATACTAAGTATATTAATTTTTAGATTTGGAAATCCTTCTTTCACTCTACACTTCAGTCACTGGTCAAGTAAGAAGCTTTTATATTTTCCACATAAAAACATTTTATCCTGTTTTCAAGAAATTAAAATGCCTGTTTTGTGACTTTACATTTGTGAAAGGTTTAAGCATTTGCATCTATTTACTGAAGCAGCTGCAATATATTTCATGGACCTCTAAGTAAACTATTTTCAGTAAGCTGTGTTAGATGATACTGTCTTTTTTATTTTGTACATCAAATATAGTTTCCATGATGTAGTAAATAAAGCTATTCACAAATAGGAATAATGGGACAATTTTCATGATTGTTTCAGCATCATTTATAAAGAGGATATATTATCTGTATTCATTTACTGTCTGAAGAATATGGCTTATGAGGTTACTCTGTGAGGTGTCAGCCGCACCTGCGAGGTCTGTAGGTCTCCATTGTTTGGAGAAGAGCTAGCTGACTCTGCTACATGACTGAAACTGCTTTTTTTTTTTTTTAGATGAGATTAACTCATTTTTGTTTATCAATATCACATATATGATTGTACTGGGGTGTATTATGTCACAGATGGTCACAAACTTAACAATGGTTTGACTTAAAATTTTCTGATTTTATGACTCTGTAAAAGCAATTCACATTCAGTAGAAACTGCTTCAAATTTTGAATTTTGATCTTTCCCAGGTTGGTGATATGCAGTACTATTCTTCTGTGATGTTGGGCAGCGGCAGCCACCACAATTCCCAGGCAGCCTTGCAATCACGAGGGTAAACAACTGACACACTTAGAAGTGTTCTGTACCCATCCAACCATTCTGTTTTTCACTTTCAGTACAATATTCAATAAATAACATGAGATATGCAACACTTTATTATAAAATAGGATTTCTGTTAGATTACTTTGCCCAACTGTAGGCTAATATAAGTGTTCTGATCTCCTTTAAGGTAGGCTAGCCTAAGCTATGATGCTTGGTGGTTAGGTGTATTAAATGCATTTTCCATTTATGATATTGTCAACTTTTGATGGGTGTATCCAGATGAAACCCCATCATAAGTCAAGGGAAATATGCATATTATGCTATTTTTTTCTCCTTTATTATTTTTTCTTTAAATCCTTCTCTCTGTGAATTTTTCTTTTTCTTTTGTTTTGCAGAATAGTTTTTATATTCCCTGCTACTTAGTAATGTTTTGTTCTTGTAGCTATCTTTAGATTACAAAGTTATATGGTACCTTTAACATTTTGTTTATTTAGGCAAAATTTATAATTATCACTGAGGATCCTTACATTTTCCTCCATCACCTGTTTTGTCAATACTATTTTTTCTTGCTTTTGCTTTCACTGTTCTATATGGTATATGATACTGCTTTATTTGTCATCTTTAATATTTTTGACATGCAGTTATTACCAAGTGGACCACTACAAAATTTATAGTTCCACAATTATTCCCTCTTTCTTCATCCATTTTTTTCCCCATTTTTAGGGTTTAAATATTCACATCTGCTTAGTCACTTTAATTCCCACATTATGTTATACCTAAATATAGTCAGTTAAATATATACAGTATTCAAAATCAGTATTTTGGGGGGAGGGGATGGTATCCTAGTTATTACCTAGTTGCCTGATCTATGTCTGGAGTAATTTCTTCAAGAAAAGTACATGGTACCATATTCTTAAAGTTTTTTTTTTATAGACATACAAATGTAAATTGGAAGCTATGTTCTTTTAATATATTTCGGATATAATTTCATTCTTCAATAGTTTCCGTTATGAAGTAGCTTGGAAAATTATTCTCTATACATTATTTGCTCCATACAGAGAACTATACTCCCATGACCTTTGGCATGTGACTTTATAATTCTCCCCGAGTAGGCAGAATATACTTTCCCATCTACTTAATGCTGGGTGTGTTTTGGCTAATCGAGTGTTAGTTTATAAGACTAAAAGTAAACCTTTAAATGTGCTTGCATGATTTGGGTTGGCCTTTTGTGCTCCTATGACCTACCATAACAAGAGCATGCTCCAGGTAGCTGTTTCTGACAGTTATTTGGAATGGAGACATGGAGTCAAGGTCACCTGAATGGAAGTCTGAAGTTCAGACTTGCCCAGCTGGTAAGGTCTGCCGAGGTCAGCTGAACCACAGCTGACCTACAAAGTCCATGAAATAGAAAAATACAGAAAGGCTGCAGTAAGCCACGGAAATTTTTAAATGCTTACATCCCAGAATTGAAGGAAAGACCGACTAACACACATTGTTTCTGTTAAACTGTCAACTATCTTTTTTATCTTCTTTTATTGAACTTTTCTCCTTTCAGATTTTCTGCTATAATACTTTTTGTCTTTTTATGTCACCCACTTCCTGTCATGTGTCTAGGGATTATTTCCTTTATATTTATCCTTACTAGGGGCAGAGGAATTCACAGACTTTCTTGGGTCTTCAGATAGATGATGGTTTTTACCAGTATTGGAAATTTTCACTCATGATATGCTTAGCTATTTGTTTCTCCCCTAATTTCTTCTCTCTATTCTCCCTATTTCTCCCCTAAACTCTTTTATTTTTCACCATGTTTCATAAATATTTAATAATCTTTATTTCTATTTCAATGCCACCTTATGCTTAAGTTTGGATTTTTTTCCCCTAATCTACATTCTACATCAGGAATTTCCTTATAATTATTTTCTAACTTTTGTTAATCCATTCATATAATTTCAAATTTCTGTTTGAAAAGATCCATTTTACTCTTTAAATAATCTCCTGTTCTTTCTTTGTATTCTCTAACATTGTTTTTTCAAATCTTTGAATCATGGTTATTTAATGCTCATGTCTGGTAACCCCAATATTTGCACCTTCTGTGCTTTTTAGTTTTATGCTACTTTGTAGTTCTTTTGGTCATTTCTTTTTTCATATTTACTTGTTTTTCTCTGAGTGCCAGACATTTGGTATGAAAATCTGTAGTGATAATTTTAATGCTAGTGTGCTCTCTGTTGTTGTTGTTGTTGCTGTTGTTGTTGTTGTCTGGCTCCTTCTTTTGGTTCTTCTTCTGGTTCTTGTGATTCTTCTGCTTCTGCTTCTCCTGCTGTTCCTCTGCCTCCTCTTCCTTCTTATCTTTTTTTTTTTTTTTTTTTTTTTTTTTTGCGGTACGTGGGCCTCTCACTGTTGCAGCCTCTCCCGTTGCAGAGCACAGGCTCTGGACGCACAGGCTCAGTGGCCATGACTCATGGGCCCAGCCACTCCGCGGCATGTGGGATCTTCCCAGACTGGGGCACGAACCCGTGTCCCCTGCATCGGCAAGCGGACTCTCAACCACTGCGCCACCAGCGAAGCCCTCCTTATCTTTGTTTTCTTTATTTTTCTTCTTCTCCTTCTTCAGTTTCTTCTTCATCTGTGTCTTCTGCTACTTCCTGTCTGGCTCCCCCCCCCCACTTTTTTTTAACAGCTCGATTACTCCTTAACAAAACTAGTTCCCTGATGATTGAAGTGAAACTTCTCTCTAATCATATTTAACAATTTCATTTTCTCCACTTAGTTTTGATTACTCTTCTCTTTTACATCTTCATGTCTCTCAAGGTCTTCCCATAGTTGTATTCTTCCTTGCCCTTCTTGAGATGGTCTTGGAAGATTTTTTTTTTCCTTCAACTTCCACTTAAATCAGTTTTCTCACTTCAATTCTCCTTTTGTCTCACTAATTCTTCTCTGTATTTATGTAGTTCTACTTTGTGATCTTCCTTCATAGAGAAAATTACATAATTAACTTTTTTGAATAAATAGTATTTCTATTTCAACAAAATTCAAATATTTTGTGGCAATATTTCAACAATTTTCTTCTGTATCTTTCTGCTTTCTTGGTATGATTCTTTTCTATATTTCCTTATAGTACTATTGTATCTATATGTCCTAATTTATTTTATTATATTTATTTGTTATTAATTAGTGAATAAAATAGATTTTTCCAGAGTATCTATTTGAAGGCAGTTTGAGACAATTATAAAAAGAAAGAGCCAGAGCAGCCTCTCAGTGTCAATAACTGATAGGTACATTTTTTTCCACATTACAGACTTAACCAGATTGGTTTTTCTGAGTGCCCTATCTGGGTCATTCTTGTATAAACTTGTACCCTCTGTTCTGACCAAGTATGTCCTAGGGAAGTTCTGACAGAGTTCAAGCTCATGTCACTTTTTAACTTATTTCAAAAACAGGAAGTTCTTCTTTAATCATTTCATGACAATCTTTTACCTTCATAAAGTACATATTGCTAGTCCTTTCTAAAATTGCCTACCTTTGGACTCTTTTGACACTCTATCACATTTTCTCTACTTCTTCCTCTTAGATTCTACCCGATCTTAGCTCTTTTCAGTAACTTTTGCTAAAAATTGGAGTCTTTGATTCTGTCTTCTAGTTCTACTGCAAATGAAATCTGAACTTTTTATTTTCTTTTGTCATTCCTCTTGTTGCTTTTGTGAAGGTAAAATATGGTGACTGAAAGGTCATATTCAAATCAGAAATTCTGTTAATAAATGGTTTTATAGTTATAAGTATTCATTTTTGAAGTTAAATCCATAATTCAAAGTATAGAACAAAACTTTTAAATTTAAAACTAGGTTTTGAATCAGAGGCAATGTAACTTGACAAATTGTTTATAATTTATACATTTTGTGCCCTGAAGATACCAAATTTTTGTAATTTGATTCTTTCAGGTTGTGTGTAAGAGACACACTTAGGCTCTGTTACTTGAGTGATATTTATTTTGAGGCTTTTCAGGGGGATAATGAGATGAAGAAAACTGTCTCTCCAACGCAAACTTAAGGCATCCTGGATAACTAGATTTCTCTTTACAATATCTCGTCAATAATCTGCCATAATTGGGAATTTGTTTACTCATGGTTCTGCTTGTCTCCTCCATGATTCAACTACTAATGCCTTCTTTAATCTCAATTTTACCTTGCAACGTCTGATTGCTAAGGAATCTCTCTACAATCTCTCACTGTCATCCATCCCTCTTCACGTCTCCCAGCTTCATCAACATTCAGATGCCTGGATCTCTTGCTCTCTACTTTCACTAAAATTCTCCCAAAGCTGCTTTCGTCACTAATTTCATTCAAATGCCACCAATGCCACAATGTAGGCATTTTTTACCTCGATTTACAGAAAAGAAAAAAAAAAACATGATCACAACTCTAGAATGTAGTAGGCTGAAATTGAACTCCAATGTGTGAACTTTAGCTTCGTGATCTTTAAACGTGTATGCTTTATACTCCTGTACCATCTATATTATAATGTAAATATCATGCAGTTTTCAAAACTTAAGAGTATTTTGTAAAAATGTAAGTTATTTTCATGCTTATACTATAAGGATGTAAGATCACATAGAACAAGTCAGACGTGCAAAAAATGTAGCATTCTTCATCTTCTTTAATTTTTAAAAGAGTTCCCAATTCATTCAGCTGTAAGGAGTATTTAATCCTGACAAATAAAAGTACAGTTCAGCCAAAACTTAAAAAAAAAATCTGCCTTCAAAGGTTAGAGAGAATGATGATTCATACTTGGATTAAGTTGGTTTTGCTCTGACTTATTACAAATTGGGTGACAAGCAGTTCAAAGATGTATAAAAAACTAAATAAACAATAGAATGTACAGACTTTGTGGTTGTCTTCCTAGGTTTTTTTTTTTTCTTTTTTAATCATCAGTGCAGTTCATTGGGAGCAAACAAACCCAAGATGAGAAAGGATGATTCTAGAAACTCACTGCCTTTTCTGACATTAAGCTGGGGTAGGGGCACATAAATCGTAAAGGATCTACCTGTGGTTATGCAGATCCAATACTGTAGGACAGCTATATTTTTCTGGGTTCAATTTCTTATGCATTATCAAATATACAGCAGATGTAGACAAGACTTATCATAAGCATCCCTATCTCTATCAAATCAATAGGATCTCTTTAAGGTAAGTTCAGTCTAATAGAGAATCTAATGTAGAGTCTTTAAGAGAATTTTCCCCTTGATATAGTTTGTGTATAAAAGATATTTATATACCTTCATAATAATTTTGAGAGGAAGGAATATTCCTATGCACATTGTTTTCTCCAGGGCCCTTCTGTTCATAACATACCTTGTCATCCTTGCTTCTATGAACTTTACGCTATGTCTTAATTGAATCTGCTGGTGATAATTACAGGTTCCATCCAACTTTGGGATATGCACTGGTACCTGCTGTTCTTTCAGCCAGAGTTCTTAATGATGAGGTTCCACTTTCTGTGGCCTCCATTATGATTCCAAGCTTATTTATCTCCCCTCTTAGCTCCTCTAATACCCCCTGGGGTCACATGTTGGTCTCTTGCACAACAGCATAGTTTCTATATTCGGTAGAAATCTCTCTCCTTTAGTGTCATTCTGTTGCCCTTATGCAGGATGTCAGGGTAAAAGAAGCACTAGCTGTTAAACCTATCTGGGTGTTTCTAAATGTGCTATTTTCTTTATTTTTCCCTAACTTCATTTTTCCTTTGCTCTCATCTCACCAGAAGGGGTGGTATGTTGGCTTTTTATGAGGGGATACATTGCTTATTTCATATTCTAGGTTTTTCCTACCTTTTGCCTACTATGAAATTATATGATCCAAATTGATCAAGTCTGTCTCTAATTATGCAAAAGGAGCTATTGGAATTAAGAAAATCTATTTTCTCCTGTTTCAGTTATCTGAGTTATCTGTTATGTTCCTGTGTAACAATCTACCCCAAAATTTAGAGGTCTAAAACAAGAACCATTTATTATTTATGAATAATTTTGTAGGTTAATTGGGCCCAGTTGGGCAATTCTTCCGCTACATGTGATGTCTAATGAGGCTGCATGCATCCTAAGGCTCAGGTGTGCTGGAATGTTCAAGATGACTTCTGCACACAGCTGGCAGAATGCTAGCTATTGGCTTGGAAATGAGCTAGGGAAGTTGACCAGAAACCCTTGTTCTCCCTGTGATTTCCCAATGTAGTCTGAGTTTCTCTTAGCTTGGAAGGGGGACTCCAAGCTTTCAAAAGTGGAAGCTGATGATTTCTTAAGGCCTAGCCTCAAAGCTTAAGCAATATCTCTTTTGCCAAATTCTGCTAGTCAAAGCGAATCACAGGCCCAGCCCAGATTCAAGGGGAGTGAAATATACTCTACCTCTTGATGGGAGAAATAGCAAATAATTTGTTTATATCTTTAATTCTCAAATCCCTCTTAATAAATCCTAATTCCAAAGACTATTGTATCACTGTGGACCATCCACAAATCTGATAGTCAACACTGAGCAATACATTTTTTGCTCAAATCTTTTTTTGAGATGTTCTAACTTTTTAATTCAGTGTGTTTGTATCAAGATTTATGAGTAATAAAACATGTCTGTTTAATCTTCAAACATATTACCCAATCAGAAATAATTTAATTAAAATTAGGATTACACTTTTGAGACCAAAAAGCTGGCCCTGTTAAAATTAAATTAGAAGAGCTATAGTTATTCTGGGACTTACTAAAACTGGTAATTTCCTATCAGCATTAAAGCTTGTTTGTGATGAAGTTCCACTGATAATCAGGCATAATAGTTTAGGATGTTCCTGCTAATTTCACACTCAATAGGAAATTGTGTAAGCAAGAAAAACCAACATATTTCCCATCTGTCCTTTGGAAACATTCAGGAAAGGTCTCATAAAATCCTCATCATCAGAAGGACAGAAGTGGAAAAGAAATGTAATTATTGTATTCAAAATCATAATTGAGAATATTTGCTGATACTAATATTGAATTGATAAACATTTATATTTCTTTTAATAAATGACAATTAACTTTAGGAAATATGCATGATTATTAATTAATAAAGGTGTACTAAGACATAAATCTGTTTAATATAGGTGTGATTATCATGACTGTGGTATTAATATGGAGGCCTTTTTGGCTGCGACTACTCTCAGAACTATTTACTGTGTCACTTTTATACCTATACTATTTCAGATTTACATGAACATTAAGAGCTTTGGAAAATTCTTAAAAAAAATTATTACTCTTCTCCAAAATTCTCAAATTAATTTCCTAGGCCCCTATTTATTCTATAATTTCAAATGTTTTATGGGAATGAAGTTATACAGTGTGTAACCTTTTAAAATGGACATTTTTTCATTTAGTGTAAATCTCTGTAGAGTCATCCTTGTTGGTGCACATATCAATAACTAGTTACCTCTTCAATGCTGAGTAGTACTCCATGGTCTAGATGTACCACAGTTTGCTTAGCCACTTACTTGTTCAAAGACAACAAGACAGATTCCATTTTTTGGATTTAATGAATAAGACTGCTCTGAATATTCATGTACAGGTATTTGTGTGAACTTAAGTTTTTATTTTTCTGGGATAAACACCCAAGAATGAAATGGCTGTGTCATGTGTTAGTTGCATGTTCATCTTTTTAAGAAACTGCTAAGCTGTTTTCTACAACTAGATTTAAATTATTTTTGAAAAATTGGCTGTGGCAGCTGATTTTTTTAATATGACAATAATTGTATTTGTAGATAAATGTAATGAGAATTCTTGAAGATCTCTGAACTTAGTAAATAGTTTTGTCATTACATCATTTTATTGTATAAAACATTTTGCTAAGAAATCTTAAATAATATGGTTTTAGTACATTAAGCAAAATGGTTTCTTGAAGCTCAATAACCTTTATCATTATTTTCCTTATTTTTAATGACTTCAAATAAAAGGAAACCAAAAAATGTCTCTGCAATAATCAGGTTAACCTTGAGCAGTGAATAGAGGAAATATAATTGAGAAAGATGCAAAAAGTAATTGTATGTCAAATAATATATTAAAGCCTTAATTATAATTAAGATTGGTTCAAGAAAATAAATAATGGTGCACTCGACTTTTACAGGAATTTTAGAGATTCTGTACAGCTAATGGCACATCAAGAAGAATCTAAAAGTACAAGTTTTAAGTAGGAAAATAGTATAGTTATTAAATAAAATGTAATCAAAGAATAATGCTTAATCTGACATAATTATCAATTTGTTTTTTTGTAGATTTCTTAATATTATTTCCAATTTTTACTGTATCTTTTTCCAGTCTATGATAATAATCAATGTAGCCAAATTTATTTGAATTTCAAATGGGGAATAATGACTAAATGAATTTTAGATAAATGTTATAGTGATATATAGTGATATCATTCCTGTGAAAATTTTAAAAAACGATATTTGCAAGGAGTAGAAACATATTTACCTGGGCATGCTTTAATGCCTAGTTTTAGAATATAATTTCAAGAAACCCAAATATAATGGTACATACTGATAGTTACCTTGAGATTGGCCTGAATTCTATTAACATTCATAATTACATGCATACAAACACATATTTATACATGCACCCACATAAACACATATATAGCTACTTTTTGGCTATGAGTAATATATGGTCTCTTTTTCCATAAAGAGGTCTGATGTTCCTGCCAAAAAAGCAGACATTTGTTCCTTAAAGCAAAAACAGCAGACAGCATAGAATTTTGCATTATTTCCCCACACTCCAAGTTCCCACAGAGTAACAGAGTAAGGACCAGAGGTTTACCTGCACATGTAGAACCTTACCTTTACTTCTATAATATAAACAAGTTCTCTTTGGGGAGGGTTGGGAGTTTTTCACAAACTTGAAGGGCAAGTAGATAGTTCTGGGGGTGAGTGGAGAGATGTCCTCTATCTTTATTATAGTTTGTCAATTTCCTTTGCCCAGAATGTGTGGAACATACAGGAACACAGAGAAACCCAAGGAGAATTTTCTTCCCAAATATGCACTTCATGGTCTTACATAGACTGGCCCTTGCCAACTCGTCCCAAGTGTATGCCATTCTGTCTATTACTCTGATTAAGATAATCCACACTGGGTGGTACCACATCTGTTCAGCTTGTCTTATGCAACACTTATTAAATGACTCATGTGGCCCTTGATTTTCCTTTTACAGATGTCTCTCACAGTATTCCATCTTTGTTGCCTTAAGTTTTGTGTGAAACTGTGAAGAGTCTGAAATTTGACCCTATTTACAAGCTAACAAGTTAGCCTGCCAGTTTTATAATATACACTGAGAGGAACATCGCTGGATCACAGCACAAACTATTTATTAATCACAGGAAAAGATAAAAAAAAAAAAAAAACCCAAAGAACAAAACCAGCCAGAGTAGTGTCTTGCATTGGTTCACCACACCCCAGTTTCCCATAGGGCATCTGAGGGCCAGACTTTCACATACATGTGCACTCAGTCTGGAATACAGAAGAGGAAATTTTGAATTGTGAGACAAAGATTATACTGGTTGCTGACACATCTGCCCATCCTATTGTCTAGAGAAGAACACACAAAGACTTTATCTTTACTTTTATAATGTAAACAAATCTTCTAAGTGTTTACAATCCTGCAGATGTAAAGATACAGATGTTCTCTTTCTTTATGGGAACTTATCAGTTTCCTTTATTCAGAATATATGAACCATACAGGGACACTGAAGAATCTAGGGGAAAGTTTCTCTCAATACAAATGATCTCCATGGATAATGAAATTGCACTGCAGAAAATCAGAGGGCTATACATCTATGATAAAATTCCATTTCTAATTATATGAAGGATTAAAGTCCATAAAGAGCCCTTGTAGTATAGAAAAGTTAACATTTTAGATAAAATACTTTAAACTATTGATAAAGCAATTTTGGAATATACATCAACTATGAAAAGCAAACAAAAATATGTTAACATTACTAGTCATCAGGATAATGCAAATAAAACCAAAGTGAGTTACCACAAGACACTCACTAAACTGGCAAAGTTTTAAAAGACTGAAGTACTAAGTGTTGATGAGACTATGAACAAAACTTTACACATTTCAAGTGGGAGTGTAAAATGGTGCAATCACTGTGGAAAACATTTTGGGAGTTTCCTATAAAGATAGTTTACCCAAGAAATATAAAAATGCGTACATGTAAAAACTTGTGTATGACTGTTCATAGCAGCTTTATTCATAATAGACAACAGTGGGAAACAATTATAATGCCAACTAATGAAGAAAATAAATTTTGGCATGTCTATACAGTGAAATGCTACTCAGATAAACCCAGATAGGCTGGCATGTCAGATTGAAGATCCTTAAGTAAAAATACCTTGAAAGCATGAACTGAAAAACAAATCTATACCCATGGAACATTTATCATGATAGAGCATATCGTCAGTCATAAAACAAACCTCAACACATTTAATATAATAGAAATAATTCATAATATGTTATTTGTTTACATCTGAAACTTTGAGCTCTGGGAAGCTACTCTGGAAGAGGTAACCAAACATAAACTTCTTAGTATGATATTTAATAAGGTGAAAATAGAAATAAGCATTGTAAGTAGAAAGAGGGCAGAGGAAAATAAATAAAAATAGTTTGGTTTTTTGTTTTGTGTTTTTGTTTTTGTTTTGGACCGTAACTTTATGAGGGAAGGTATGGTTACAGGAGACCCTAGAAATACAGGCAGGCCATGCTCTTTCCTGGAAGTTGTGGGAGATTATGTCTGAAACCTCAATATTCTCCATGAAATTGAAGGTACCTCTAAAACAGGATAGATCACAGTAGGATAGGTTTCTTGGGTAATCTGGATAAATTTTGAAGCAGTCACTAAAGAGAATCAAAAGGAAAAGTGATGAGAGATACATAAAAATATAATGGGCAGTGGTGATGGATCAAAAGAAGTAAGAGAACATTGGATTTTGTTGTTATGAAAAATTTTAAATATATGGAAAGTTTGAAAGAGGGCTAATAGGTATGAAAAATTTTAAATATATGGAAAGTTTGAAAGAGTGCTAATAGGAACACCAACACAACCACAACATAAATTCACTTGCTGATGTCTTGTCATATTTGCTTAATATATTCACATATTTATAAATATATAGATATATTTTCATGTGTGCATATATATGTAAATGTATACATGTATTATGGGAATACACATGTATTCCTGAACTGTTTGAAAGTGTCAAACATTAACACTAAGCATATCAACATGCCACAGCTAAAAAATAAAGATATTCTTGACAGAACTCACTATAATTATTACACATAAGAAAATGACTGTATTAGATATCTTTTATTAGATATAATTTAAATATTAATAAAGCCATTTACAAATGAATTTTTAGGACTTTTTAAAAAAGTATTGTGATACTTAATGAATATGAAAATAAAAGAGAAAAAAGTAGGATTTCATAGAGATACCATTAGATTTGTTGGCTAACAGCTAAATGCTAATGCAGAGGTAACATATTTGTATTCTGGCAAAAATACAAATTGCAACATATTTTAAGATTTGCTTCCAAATGCCGAGAGTCATGAATATTAAATCTGGGATTTTCAAGGTATGTGTTATAAACAAATTTATAAAAAGATCTTAACATTTATTCATTCATTTAAAATTACAGATTGTTTAGTCCTACTACATGCCCAGCTCTGAGAGCAAGACAGACATTTACAAGATTTACTTAATTACCAAAACATTTATCTGGAGTAAGACATTAAAGCTTTCATATGACTTGTAGGATAATTCAAACATATAAGGGAAAAGAGAAAGAGGGGGATATTAAAAAAATCTTATTGGCCATTTTTAGTATGTAAACAGTAACTGATTTATCAAAAAGGAATAAATAGTTACATAGTAAATTGCATCACTATTACACACAGGAAAGCCACCATTTACAATATGGAGAAAGGATAAAAATATTCAGCAAATATATTCTACTTAGAGAAGGCTAACCTGCATGGATTGTCTGCTGAGTGCAGCACAGAGAAGCTACGGGCATTGAGGAAGATAAATGAACCAGAAAAAGAGAGGCGAGGAATCTGCCATCATCAGTCTCAATCCCTGAAAAATTTAAGTACCCTGAAAGTGTGGGCTGCTCAAATTATAAACCAAACAAAATATAGCATCCCTAGACTCATTTTATGCAAGTAAGTTAAATCTACGCTCAGAAAAAGAGGCAAATATGGTTGTTGCTGCTTTATTAGAATAGATATTTTCCTTACTGCTCTGGAGAATCAATTGGATGATGTATAAAATAATAGATAACTTAAAAGCAGAGGATACAAAAGTGAAAGAGCTGTAGTATGTTAGGAAATAATGAGACTGACATGTTGAATCGACTGGAATATTTAACAAACAATAAAGACACTCTATCTCTTAATTTTAATAATCAATTTAAGAAAAAGTTTCTTGCAAACTCTCTCAATAAGTTATTTTTCCAAGTATACTTGAATGTGCAGACTGGCAAGTAAAAGAGGAAGGAGAGTAACTTAAAGGTGTTTACTGCACGACAAAACGGATCTATAAACATGATCAAAAACATTTTTCTTCTTCCACAAAATTGAAAGTTGTTTTTCTTTATTTAAGTCATATAAAATCACTTAAAAGAAAAATGTGTTATTGAATAATAAGGTATTGGTTTTTAATAGTAAAGTAGGTGAAAGTTATTTCCATAATGGAGAGTATTGAAAGATACATTAATAATACTAAGCTATTTTTAATTAAGGATGTGCAGCATTTTCTTCTAAGTTTGAAAACATGTCACCCAATTTTTCAGTAATATTTAGTTGATGCTGAACCTACACAATATATATAGAAAATATTCTCTACTATTTCTAATAATTGGTCTTGAAATATTTTTGTCCAAATGAATCAATAGGACAGGTAAGAAGCATTTCTATATGTTATCTCCATACCTAGCTAATGAGTATGGATTTCAGTTCCCTCTTCCTCTTTATCTTTGGGTTTCATTTTATTATATATATATTTTTAATATATATATTTTAATGGGATTCTATTAGTTTTAATATATATATTTTAATGGGATTCTATTAGTTTTAATATATTTTAATGGGATTCTATTAGTTTTCATTATGCATGATTTTCTATTCTGTGATATATGTAAAATAATAGAACCCAGGAGTGTTATTTTGCTGATATCTAGAATACTCCTACAAGTGAAGCCAGCCCATGAGTGTTTAAATACAAACTCCTTTAATGTCAACAAACTCCTTTAATGTCATGTACTCAACAGCCTAGATTTGCTTTATTTTGTTATCATTACAGGAAGCCACCAGTCCACCTTGTAGCAATAAAATGGATATATTATTTTGAATGATTACCATTAAAAAATTCTTTCTTTTTGAGATGGATAAACTCAATTAAATCTTTAAAAGGTAGAACAGTGTTAGCATTACCTCAATATAGACAGATGTGAGTGATAGCTTTGCTAATAGGGTATGTCTGTGTCCCAAAACATCACAGGTATTGAATAAAAATCTTTGTCAAAACACTGTCATAAATAAGAAAAATGGGATTATGGTGAAAACATGATTTTTTCATGTTACTGTACAGCTTTACTTTCCTGGAACACTCTCTCTACATTTGTCATCTGGAAAAGTTTTACTCATCTTTAAGACTCAACTCATACATTACTAACATTGTAAACTTTTTTTGATTATACCAAGTAGCTCTTTCCATTCTTACTTTGTCATCCAACTTAAGACCTGTGCCATTCACCTTTGTATCTCAAGGTAAACATTTACTGAATGAAAATAATCATGCATTAATGAAAAAGGTGAATAATCTATATTTCTGTTTTTGTGCCAGTACCATACTGTCTTGATTACTGTAGCTTTGTAATATAGTCTGAAGTCAGGGAGCCTGATTCCTCCAGCTCCGTCTTTCGTTCTCAAGATTGCTTTGGCTATTCGGGGTCTTTTGTGTTTCCATACAAATTGCGAAATTTTTTGTTCTAGTTCTGTGAAAAATGCCAGTGCTAGTTTGATAGGGATTGCATTGAATCTGTAGATTGCTTTGGGTAGTAGAGTCATTTTCACAATGTAGATTGTTCCAATCCAAGAATATGGTATATCTCTCCATCTATCTGTATCATCTTTAATTTCTTTCATCAGTGTCTTATAATTTTCTGCATACAGGTCTTTTGTCTCCTTAGGTAGGTTTATTCCTAGATATTTTATTCTTTTAGTTGTAATGGTAAAACAGAAATATAGATCAATGGAACAGGTTAGAAAGCCCAGAGATAAACCCATGCACATATGGTCACCTTATCTTTGATAAAGGAGGCAGGAATGTACAGTGGAGAAAGGAAAGCCTCTTCAATAAGTGGTGCTGGGAAAACTGGACAGGTACATGTAAAAGTATGAGATTAGAACACTCCCTAACACCATACACAAAAATAAGCTCAAAATGGAATAAAGACCTAAATGTAAGTCCAGACACTATCAAACTGTTAGAGGAAAACATAGGCAGAACACTCTATGACATAAATCACAGCAAGATCCTTTTTGACCCACCTCCTAGAGAAATGGAAATAAAAACAAAAATAAACAAATGGGACCTAATGAAACTTAAACGCTTTTGTACAGCTAAGGAAACCATAAACAAGACCAAAAGACAACCCTCAGAATGGGAGAAAATATTTGCAAATGAAACAACTGACAAAGGATTAATCTCCCAAATTTACAAGCAGCTCATGGAGCTCAATAACAAGAAAACAACCCAATCCAAAAATGGACAGAAGACCTAAATAGACATTTCTCCAAAGAAGATATACAGATTGCCAACAAACACATGAAAGAATGCTCAACATCATTAATCATTAGAGAAATGCAAATCAAAACTACAATGAGAGGGCTTCCCTGGTGGCGCAGTGGTTGAGAGTCCGCCTGCCGATGCAGGGGACGTGGGTTCGTGCCCCAGTCTGGGAGGATCCCGCATGCCATGGAGCGGCTGGGCCCGTGAGCCATGGCCGCTGGGCCTGCGCGTCCGGAGCCTGTGCTCCGCAACGGGAGAGGCCACAACAGTGAGAGGCCCGCGTACCGCAAAAAAAAAAAAAAAAACTACAATGAGATATCACCTCACACCGGTCAGAATGGCCATCATCAAAAAATCTACAAACAATAAATGCTGGAGAGGGTGTGGAGAAAAGGGAACACTCTTGCACTGCTGGTGGGAATGTGAATTGGTACAGCCACTATGGAGAACAGTATGGAGGTTCCTTAAAAAACTACAAATAGAACTACCATATGACACAGCAATCCCACTACTTGGCATATACCCTGAGAAAAGCATATTTCAAAAAGAGTCATGTACCAATATGTTCATTGCAGCTCTATTTACAATAGCCAGGACATGGAAGCAACTTAAGTGTCCATCAATGGGCAAATGGATAAAGAAGATGTGGCACATATACACAATGGAATATTACTCAGCCACAAAAAGAAACGAAATTGAGTTATTTGTAGTGAGGTGGATGGACTTAGAATCTGTCATACAGAGTGAAGTAAGTCAGAAAGAGGAAAACAAATACTGTATGCTAACACATATATATGGAATCTAAAAAAAAAAATGTCATGAAGAACCTAGGGGTAAGATGGGAATAAAGACACAGACCTACTAGAGAATGGACTTGAGGATATGGGGAGGGAGAAGGGTAAGCTGTGACAAAGTGAGAGAGTGGCATGGACATATATACACTACCAAATGTAAAACAGATAGCTAGTGGGAAGCAGCCGCATAGCACAGGGAGATCAGCTCAGTGCTTTGTGACCACCTAGAGTGGTGGGATAGGGAGGATGGGAGGGAGGGAGATGCAAGAGTGAAGAGATATGGGAACATATGTATATGTATAACTGATTCACTTTGTTATAAAGCAGAAACTAACACACCATTGTAAAGTAATTATACTCCAATAAAGATGTAAAAAAAAAAGAAAATAAAATAAATGAAGACTGGTAAATAAAAAAAATGTGAATGAGATCACATTTGTTTTATTTAAAAATATTTTATCATATATGAAATCTTTAATAAAGAATAAAATTTACAAAGCAGTTCTGTTAACATATGAGCTGGTAAAAATTATTGAAAATGAGAAAAACACAAATACCTAATAAAAAAACATATAGGACAGATATATCAAATAATGAAATTGAATGATCTGAACTGCAAAAATCCCAAATTAAGCACACAGAACACAGTGATGTATTATTGATCAATCTTTCTGACAGCTTTCCCTCATTCCTAGATTGAGTACCTAGTCTCAGGCTCTACAACAATCTTTTCATATTTTCAGCCTAACACATGTCACAAAGTATTGTAATTTTTTCTACTAGACGTCTGCATTCAAAGGGCCATCTTTAAAAGATGGCACATTTCTAACTTATGGTTATATATGTTTTCATTTGCAGCATAAATCTCTACACATTTCACACCGACAATTAATGCTGAATGAATGAAAGAATAAATTAATGCATGGTTATGGATTATTGCTAAGTAATAATGTTCTCATAGAGCCATTTTGCTGTAGGGCTTTTTATGAGCCTTCCCATTTTGAAAAGATGAGAACCTAATAAACTGACCTTTTTAAACCCACTTCTACAAACTTGGTGTTTTAAATCAATTTTAAACACTATGTCAAAATTGCCGGGATTGTGTAATTTTCATTCTCTCTAATAGACTACATGAATTTTGTGTCTAGTATAGAATCATTTGAGTTACACAGAACATACTTTTTTTGTGTGTGTGTATGGGGAGAGAATAAAAATAGTATTTTTTGCCTACTGAGAAATTTCATTCTTCATAGAGTTATTTTCTGTTAGTTTTAATATGAATATTACAAATTTAACACTTGATCATTATTTCCTTCTTTGCTTTAGCAATCAGGTAGTTAATATAATAACATTGTGTCAATTCTAAACAATATAAATGAATGTGGGAGTTCCCTGGTGGTGCAGTGGTTAAGAATCTGCCTGCCAATGCAGGGGACACAGGTTCGAGCCCTGGTCCGGGAAGATCTCACATGCCACGGAGCAACAAAGCCCATGCGCCACAGCTATTGAGCCTGTGCACTAGAGCCCACGAGCCACAACTACTGAGCCCATGTACCACAACTACTGAAGCCGGCACACCTAAAGCCCATGCTCTGCAACAAAAGAAGCCAACGCAATGAGAAGTCTGCGCACCAAAACGAAGAGTAGCCCCCACTGGGTGCAACTAGAGAAAGCCCGCACTCAGCAACAAAGACCCAATGCAGGCAAAAATAAAATAAAATAAATAAATAATTTATTTTTTAAAAAATGAATGTGGGCTGTACATTCTCTTACTGATATCTTTTTTCCTTGACCATATAGTCTTTGAACCCATAATGTGCTTCTGCTTTTTATTTATTTTTTAAACCTTACTTATGCGTTTTTCTATGCCAGTTTACATCACGTTACGTGATGGTGGGAGTGGGAGTAGTCTAGCTTTGTATTCTGTACAAAGCTGACATCTGCCAAGATGTACAGTGAAGTATATTCTTTTGTGTGGCTATCCTCTATATTAGCATAAATGGAAAAACTTCCTGTTTTGTTCTTCTGTTTTTATGATCTAATCTTCTTTTGTCACAAATCTGACACATCTCTAGGGTCGCATTCCAGTGTTTAGTAAGTCAGGGAACCATTTGCCTTCCGAGTTCATCACTTAGCTGCATAGGAGAATCCTGGACGAGTTTGCCAATGGTAAATCTACTTAGTCATTCAATACAGACATCTGTATTCTGGTACCTGAATTAAGACTTATTTTTGGCTGTTTTGAAAGTTTTGCCAAAATGATGAATAGCTGGTTGTTTCATCCTTCTGTGATTATTTTCCCTGGCAAAGGCAGCTTTATATCCTTATAACATTGGAAGAGTGGTTAGAAAAGGGTCTCAAAGTACAAGTGAAGAAATTAAATAAATGATG
This sequence comes from Lagenorhynchus albirostris, assembly GCF_949774975.1. Classification (NCBI taxonomy): domain Eukaryota; kingdom Metazoa; phylum Chordata; class Mammalia; order Artiodactyla; family Delphinidae; genus Lagenorhynchus; species Lagenorhynchus albirostris. Next base: position 55,570,992 of record NC_083112.1, on the reverse strand, counting down.
GTGTACATGGGTTTATTTGTTGATGCTTCATCGATCCCCTTATCACAGATACTTTTCATTTTTGATTCTCCCTCTCACCCGACACAACTTATTGTTTTAACCACTGAATGATAACCAGGGCACATTTTCTGTCCTATTGCCCTAGGAGGAGAGCCCGTTAGCAAGGCAAAATGGCCTTGGGCAAGACGCATCAGACATGGTTTAGTGATTTTCTTAAGCAAAATACAGAAAAAAAATGAAGTGAACAGTTTTTCCTGAAACTTTCTGTGGCTTGGGTAAGGAGCTGTGTTCCTTTGATTAGCTGTGCATCTTGGATGAATTCAGATAGTAGTACTTGAACCTGGTCACTAGGTGCAGCCTGTGGATGTTAATTTCCTCAAATTTGTTCCTGCCAAGACTTTAGCAGCACAAATTCCACACTCTACATCACTGTTAAGGCCTAACATCCATACAGTAGATGGCATCCCCATGTCTTCCCCACTTGTTAGCAACTGAGGAGTAGCTGCAAGACCTGGTTTCTACCCGATGAAGGAGGAGCTTACAGTCTTGAGAAGTGGTGACAACTTCCTTGGGAACTACAGATGCAGAAAACTTTATTGGATTAACCTGATTAGGAGGCTGAGGTGAGTGAATTCCTTAATAAGAGAGATCCAACTTCTGAAACTTCATTTATATTAGGAAGATAGAAATATCTGGGCTCAGAGAAATGGCATACCTCCTAAAAATATGAATATTATGAGGAAGGTAGTATTGTTACAGACAGTCAGACAGCTGGAGTATTTTGACAACTAAGACATAGTGTTTCTTGTTTAATTATATCTCATTCTGCTAAATTCCTATGTTTCAGATGGTTGGAATTGTTATTGATACTTTTGTTTATCCAAACCCACATGGTCTAAGACAGGGCAATAACTATGCTTAAAAGGAGAGCAGTACAGCAGGGAAGTTCAGTGAGACAGTCACACGGTTCAGAAATATGAGAATCAAGATTTAAACTTGGGGCTCTGGCTCTAAATTTTATGTTCTTTCTGTGAAACCCCAATGCCTCATTATCCTGAAATGTCATCCTAATATATCCTCCTGCCTGAAACCTAGAATTTCAACAAATATAAAGTAGCAGATATTATTACATATATATTATTACATAATGCCTTAAGTCTATAAGGCTAGCTTGAGGCGAAGGATGGATTCTGAAATAATTGTTCTTTGAATAAGGTATTGCCGTCTTCTTTTTGTGGTGAACAAAAGTGGAAATGCTATACAAAGGGAAAGACCAGAAAGTGGCTGTTGTAATGTAAAAATAAATATAAAATATTTAGGAAATAAAATGTAAGTCATTCCTATTCCTAGATATGATGCAAACAGGGGTCTTATAATCGACAATTTGTCTCTGACACCATCTATGACATCCAAAGCAGCAAACTGAAAACTCGAGCTGATGGGATGGCAAGAGCTGGCGAGGAGTACAATGGAGTCTATCCATGTAAGATTCTATTTAGAAATCTTTCCTAAAATAAGCCACTGAATATTACTCCACATAGCTAGATCATAAAGCGATGCAACTACATCCTCATCTTCTTACCACTGCCATATCCACATATATAGCAAGAAAAACTTCACAATAAGCATTTGAAACTGAATAGTGAGATAAAGAGAGTTGCAAGTAGTCCTTAATTCCATGATTCCTGTTTGATATACTCTTTCTCCTAATATATGGTTAGTTTGTTCTTTAATAGGCTACATATTAAGAGGAGACGCATCTGTATCTATCCAAGAAGATCCTAGACTTTTCACCCATGCTGAACTTTGATGGGACTTTTGTGCTGAACTTTGATGGGACTTTTGTGTTGTGTCCCTTAAGAAGGAAGTGCACGTATTTTGCATGTAGAAGTGAGAGAAGTGGTATATCGTATAATTGTGAAAATTTTTATTGCCCCACCCTCTATATATGCCTCACTGAAATTAGATATATTGTGTGAATTCTGGTGACACATGAGGAGCATGCATTCCTTTCCTATTGAACTGAGAAATGGTCATGTAACTTGCTTTGGTCAACTAAATGTGTCAGTTTGTGGTATTGCCAAGTTATTTTCTCTCTGTCACAAGACCAGTTTAGACCAAATTGAGACTAATCCGTTAAACTAATTCTCAGAATGAACACACACGGAGCAGAGTCAGTCTGGACCCACAAGAAACATGCAACCTGAGTAAGAAATAAACCTTTGTTTCATAAGACACTAATATTGTAGGGCCATTTACTGCAGCATAATTTAAGCTGAATGAAACGGGGATGTAAAATGAGTACTAAGATGTACCAAATATATGAAAACAATACAAAAACTGATAAGTGAGTTTTAAAACAAGGCCAAAGAGGAAAAGTACCACAATAAAGAATATAATTAGTAAATTGAAAATAATTTAGTTTGGGGTTTGCACATTTAGAAAAAATTGAGTTAGATTATTAGAAAGAAAGTATGATTTTGAAGCTAAAATCAGTAGCATTGACTAAATGTATAACTAAATATATGATTATTATCAATTATGATTCACAAAGTTTAATAAACCCACAAATACTATAATACACAGAAGTAAAGTATTAAAAATATAAGTTGTGTGATTTCAAGTAGGTTAACATATATATGAATGTGTTTAGCTCACGATTAATTTAATAGTAAAAGTGCACATTACCAAGATATCATTACTTTTGAAAAGTATTCTAAAAATAACCTCATTGGTTTTATTGCTGTATTGGGAGACTGTAGAATATGATCCTTTCATAATAATAATGATATAATAACAGTAAAAATGTAATACAAAAATTGCTAAGATCTTATATCACAGTCAGTTTTCTATGTGTCTCAAATGGATTTTCTCACCTAAAGATACTTTAAGGTGTATGATCAAAAATTGAAATTATCATCATTTCAGAAAAGAAAAACTGGGTCAGGATGTCACACAGATTCTAAAAGACAGTGTAGCAATTTGGACCAAAGTAGTTTGATTTCAGGTCAATGTTTCCCGATTTAACTACCACTTCATATATGTATGTTTACACACACAAGCACACACACAAACATATACACATGCACACAATCGAATTTTAGCCTTTTAAAGATAAAAATATTCCCTTAGCCTGGATTCCCTAGGAAATAGATCCTGAACCCAAATTTTATATGCTAACAATTTCTTGGGGTGTTGCAAATACAGAAAATAAGAGTGAGAAACAGGTAAGTAAAGCAAGAAATAAGGTAGAACAAATGAATATAAGTAATGTTACTGAAGTGGACATAGCTTTGCAAGAACTCAAAGCTCTGAGTCCAATCATTTGAGATGTCTCCAAAGAAGAGGCATGAGAACATTTTTTTGCCAGAATAACACATCATGAGAGAAGGGGATATCACATAATCTGCTGGCTCTTTCCAGCCTCCCATTTGGTCAAAGTTCTCAAGGCCCATAATCAGGGGAAGTGGTGGAGGCCTGTATCCCCAGTATGACTTTGCATAGAAAATCACATAACATTACTTCCACCACATTCTATCCATTAAAGAAGTTACAAAGGCTCAACCAAACTCAAAAGCAGAAGACATAGATTTCACCTTTTCACAGGAAAGTGTCAGGGCCTAGAAGACCACAGTCAATTGGAAACACTCTTGCATTCATTTATAAAAACTGAATTTGCCATAGCTCTCTCCCTGGTCACAAAAAATTCACATTCTACCCACATGCAAAATACACTCTCCCCTAACCCCTTAAAGTCTTATCTTGTGACATTATAAGGCTTAGCTTAGAGGTTTAAGCACCTTGTTATTTAAGTCAGATCCAGGTGTGAATGTTTTCTCAGCACAGTATTGTGATTTTCAGCACAGCTCATTGACTACCATCCTTCTCACCCAGATCTGTGATTTCAAGCTCTAGTATTTTTACACACACAAAACCATACACTGATGGAATAGATAAAAGATAACTGCTCCAGACACTCACAAACAAAAAAGGGAGAACACAACAATTAGTGGCCCATACCAAGTATGAAATCCAGTCAGACACATTTTGCCCTTTATTAATAATTATATCACAGCCCTACTGGGAATATACTAGGGAAAGATTTTCCATAGCTTTTGGCTCATTCCTCTGGGCTTTTCATTCATCTTCTGAATAACCATTTCCTTTATATAAAACATATCCCTTGTTTATAGTTGGGTATGTTTCTTCAGTCTTCTCTTGTCCACAGAAGTATGAGGGTTCAAAAGCCTCTCTTCATTTTGTGCTATCCCTGATCCTTCAAATTCAAGATGATCCAATTCCTTTGAAAGCTATTTGGGTTGCTTATGAATTAATGAATAATCGATACAATGGGTTAGCAAGCTTTTTTCTGTAAAGGGCCAAAAAATAAATATTTTTCTTTTTTCAGTCACATGTGTCTGACTGTTTCAGACATGTGTCAGTCACATGTCTGACACATGACTGTGTCATGACTATTCAACTCTGTGGCTGCAGCACAAAAACAGCCATAGACAGAAAGTATGTAAATGAATGACTGTAGCAAAGTGTTTATAAGCCTTTACCCACAAAAATATTCACTGGGCTTGATTTGGCCTTTAAGACACAGTTTTCTGACTGAGTTTCCTACCCCCACCTCAATTCTATAAAATTAGACAACAAACATTTCCACCAGTTTCTCTGAAATGAGCTGCCTCTTACTTAACTCTCTGTAAATCTGCTGTAAGACGTCCTTACAACTCAAATGAGTTCTATTATTGTACTGAGAGGAACCTGCAATGCACAGTTTTAAGATTCTTAAGGGGCCTTTCATCTACTTCAAACAGTCTGTGAAGCACTGCCTTAAAGCTGTCTGAATTCTTGGCTAAAGGTTTTAGGGTGATAACCTAGTCTTTATAGTTATACTATCCAAATCAAGGGGAGGGGACAATATCTGGATTTAGTTTTGTCTAGAAGTCATCTCTTAATTTTACCATCATTTATTTGCCTTTTAGAGAGGCTGGAAATGAGTAAGAGTTTACTTTTCTATCCTAGCAATTTCTGGGTCCTTTATATTTACTTATCTTTATTTATTGGGATGGTTGCCCTTGAAACCCGGTCAACATATTGTGAGGAAGTCCAGGAGACATTTAATGAGCCATCCCTGCAGAGTGTTTCCCAACTTGCATATTCATGAGTAAAACAAACGTCTATCCTTTAAATTTGGGGTTGTTTGTTTATGCAGCAATAGGTAAGTGGGATAATATCTAACTTAAGATATCTTTTAAGATCTCTTCAGTTCCCCCAAATAAATTAATATTGCTAAATTTATAAGGTAAATTTGAAATTTCATTAAATATAAATTCTTCAGGCAATTAATCATGGCAGCATAAAAAGCTACATCTTCTTCCAAATGTTTCCCTGTGTGGAAACTGGAATATTCTTTCATTAGTTTGCAAGGAATTATCCATGATTCATTTACTCAACAATGTGGTATCAAGTGATGAGGAGATTTTAATAGTTTCTTGATTGTAACTCATTGAGCATAATGGTGGGACCTTAGTATTTTTTTTTTTGACCTTAGTATTTTAAACATAACATTGTGCTTTAAAGATGATATGTTTCTAAATTTTGAACAAATTTTCTCAAATGGGTAATTTAGTTAGCTTATTATTTTTTATTGTTTAAACTTATTAATCTGTATATTGAGGCTTTGTAGAGTAGTTATTTATTAAGTTGAAATAACCCTTTGTACTCTGAGAGAAATTTAGTTCCTCACAGAAAGAGTACCTTAAAGTAAAATAATCCCCTAACCATTACTAAATAATATTAAAAAATCAAAATTTTAGCATGCTGTATTAACTGTGGTTTAGAGTTAATATTTCATTTTACTTATAAAATATTATATAAAATAAAATTTTATTTCTAATACTCAATTTGATCCAGAAATTAAAAAAAGAACAGGATCATGATCACAAATAATGATTTTTAAAGATACTTTAAGTTCTTAGTATTTGCTAGGCATTGCTGTAAGTGTTTTACATCTGTTTAGAATATTTAATCTTTACCAGTTGCCTTTGAGATAGGTTCACTCATGACCTCATTTAACAGATGAGACAGAGGCATAGATGTATCAAGCAACAAGGACAAGTTCACATGGCTAGGAAGAGGCAGAGTCAAACTTCATACACAGTTAGCTTGATTAGGGGTCCATGATTTAACCACATTATTTTGCTTGAGCAGTGACCCTGGTACCTGTACTTTACAAGTTTCTCATTATTTATTTTAATTAATGTTTCAAGATAATCCTTTGAGATAGTTACAGAAGATATGAAAATCCCAATATCTTACAGAAGTGGAAATTTAGACTTATAATAAAGCTTTCCCAATCTGTAATGGTTGATCTTGCCTTTCAACTATTTCCTTACTTAGACATTGCTTTCCTTTTAACACATTCTCAGATCTGAGATCATCCTCATCCTTTTTTTTTTTTTTAATCAAGATTGTTTTTTAGCATTGCTTTTCTTCATCCTACAAATTAAACTTAAGTAAACTAAACTCAAGCATGTACACCCAAACACAAAATATTTCATGAACCTTTGAGAAAGAAGTTTTCCTTCTTCAAATCGCATGCTTAATGAATCAAAAAATGTCCCTGGCATTATATTATCAGGTATGAAACCTTAATTTGTTACCAAAACTCCTCTTTATGACTTTGTCTTTTATTATGTAACTCTAACCAACAGAGGCACTGCATTTCCTAGTTAATTAGTTCTAAATAATGAGATAAAATATCCCTTGGTAGTTGTCTGAAAACTTCATTAATACGGTGATCATTTATTGAGCAAAAAATTTTGTCATGCTAATATTTCATTCAATGTTGGTTAAATTTGAGAAGATTAATGAGAATATGTATTGACAGATGATATCATAAAATTGTGTTTTTGGCAGTGAAATAAACCAATGCTATCTTTTCTTTTTCCATATAACCATACATAAGAATTATTTTATAGAATATATGGTGGATAGGAATTCCCTGGTCGTCAAGTGGTTAGAACTCTGTGCTTTCACCGCCAAGGGTCTGGATTCAATCCCTGGTTGGGGAAATAAGATTTCACAAGCCCTGTTGCATGGCCAAAGAAAAAAGAAAAAAAAAGAATATTTGGTGGATATATAAATAGTTAGCCCTGATACTTTGCAATGATATCTTCATCTTTGTTGCCTCTTCTTTTTTTTTTTTTAAGATGAGTTGATTTTTTTACCTAATGATCTATTGTTTTATTTATTTATTTATTTTTGACTGAACTGGGTCTTGGTTGCTATGCGTTAGCTTTCTCAAGTTGCAGCGAGCTGGGGCTACTCTTCGTTGTGGTGCGCGGGCTTCTCATTGCGGTGACTTCTCTTGTTGCGGAGCACGGGCCTCCACAAGTGGGCTTCAGTAGTTGTGGCTCGTGGGCTCTAGAGTGCAGGCTTAGTAGTTGTGGTGCATGGGCTTAGTTGCTCCACGGCATGTGGGATCTTCCCAGACCAGGGCTTGAACCCATGTCCCCTGCCTTGGTAGGTGGATTCTTAACCAGTGCGCCACCAGGGAAGCCCACTTTGTTGCATCTTCTGATTTGCAATGTTATATTCTTTAGTTTACTGTATGCAGTTAAAGGTTTTTAACACTATTTCAATCATCCAGTTTATCTTTTTAATATCTTTTTCAGATTTGACTGATGGATTTGAAAGTGGTCAAAGATAAAGCACATTCATGTGAGTCATGTGACTTTATTACTTATTCTGTTTTCAAGTATGATATGGGCTTTCAGGGATGAACTTTGGTGTCAGAAGTATATAGATTAATCTGTTGCTTTGTTACATACCTTCTCTGAGAATATGGGGAAATTATTTACTCTTTCTAAGTCTCAATATCTAAAGCTACCAAAAATAGAGGTAATAATACATGACTCATAGAATCAAATGGTAAGTGAACCTCAAATAAGGACTGTCACAAATGAGACAATTTATGAGGATCAATTGAAATAAATAAAATTCTAGCACATAATCCAGAAGGGTTAATTAAATATGTAGATAAATATGATACGACAGACCTATACATTATGCTATGGAGTAACCTGTGTCTCCCTGAACCTCAAATGTGGTTGTACTTGAAGACAGGTCTCTTGGGAGGTGTTTTGCAAATAATATGACCAATAAGGGGTTAACATCCAACATATATAAACAACTGATACAACTCAACATCAAAACAAACAACCAACCCAATTAAAAAATGGGCAGAAGAACTGAATAAACTTTCTTCCAAAGAGGAAATGCAGATGGCCAACAGAAACATGAAAAGACCCTCAACATAGCTAATCACCAGGGAAATGCAAACCAAAACAACAATGAGATCTTACCTCACACTGGTCAGAATGGCTATCATGAAAAATAACACAAATAACAAATTTGGGGAGGATGTGGAGAAAAGGGAATCCTCGTACACAGCTGGTGGGGATGTAAATTGGTACAGCCACTGTGGAAACCAGTATGGAGGTTTTTCAAAACACTAAAAGAGGAACTACCATATGACCCAACAATTCCACTCCTGGTTATATACTGGAAAAAAACCCAAAAACACTAATTTGACAAGACACGTGCACCCCAACGTTCATGGTAGCATTATTTACAATTGTCAAGGTATGAAAGCAACCTAAATGTCCATCAACAGATGAATGGATAAAGAGTGGTATATATACACAATGGAATACTACTCAGCCATAAAAGAGAATGAAATTTTGCCATTTGAAGCTACATGGATGGACTTGAAAGGTGTAATTCTAAGTGAAGTAAGTCTCATAGAGAAAGACAAATACTGTATGTTATCACTTATGTGTGGAATCTAAAAAATACAACAAACTAGTGAATAAAGCAGAAAAATAAAAAGGCAGACTCACAGATACAGAGAACAAATTAGTGGTTACCAGTGGCGAGAGGGAAGGGCAGAGGAGCAATATAGGGGTGGGGTTAAAAAAGTGTTATTATGGGATTATATGAAATAATGTGTGTGAAACTTTTGAGAACTTTAAAGCACTGTATAATTTAAAGAATCTTTAATTCAATTAAAAATTATTTTTAAAAAGTTAAATAAGGTAACAAGGGTGGGGTCCTAATCCAAGAGAATTGGTGTCCTTGTAAGAAGAAGAAGAGATACTCCTCCCTTTATCTCTCTCTCTCTCTCTCGCCACACAATTAGAGGAAAGGCCATGTGAGAACAAAGCAAGAAGGTGGCTGACTGCAAGCCAGGAAGAGAATCCTCACCAAACACTGACTGTGCTGGTACCTTAAACTTGGATGTTCAGTCTCCAGAAGTGCAAGAAAATACATTTTGATGGTTTAATCCAGTCTCTATTTTTGTCTATATTTTTATGGCAGTCCTAGCAGACGGTATATATATGTATACAAATGTACATATATGTAATGTATTCATTTATTTTCAGTTATACATATATAAGCATCTATTCTTTTTCAAATTCTTTCCCCATTTAGGTTATTACAGAATATTGAGCAGAGTTCCCTGTGCTATACAGTAGGTCCTTGTTGGTTATCTATTTCAAATATAGCAGTGTGTGCATGTCAGTCCCAAACTCCCAATCTCCACCCCCGTTCACCCCTGGTAACCATAAATTCCTTTTCTAAGTCTGTAAATAAGTTCATTTGTATCACTTTTTTTAAGAGTCCATATATATGTGTATGTGTGTGTGTGTGTGTGTGTGTGTGTGTGTGTATGTATGTATTTTACTTTACCAATGGCTAGGTTCTGCAGTAACAAATGCCTAAAAATGTGGAAGTGGTTTTAGGATAGGGTACAGGCTGGAGGAGTTTTGAGGGGCATGCTAGAAATATGGATAATAAGGGGAGTTCTAGTGAAGGCTCACAAAAAATGAAAAGAGCTGGAGAGAAACCTATCTTCTAAGAGAACCCATTAATAATCAGGAATAGAATGTTGGTAGAAATATGGACATTAAAGGCCATTCTGGTGAGGTCTCAGGTGGAAATGAGAAATACTATTGGAAACTAAAGAAAACGTGATCCTTTTTATAAAATGGCAGAGAACTTGGCTAAATTGAATTCACATTCTACTGTATTGTGGAATGCACAACTTCTAAGCAAAGCAATTGTATATTTAGATGAAAAGATTTACTCCTTTCTTCCCTATTTCTCCCTTTTGAAATGGGAATGTCTATCTTATGTCTGTCTCAACATTGTATTTTAGAATGACATACCTGTCTCGTTTCACAGGTTCACAGCTGGAGAGGAATTATGCCTCAAGTTCTTGTATCTCACATGGTTACTGTGAGAATTAAATGATCAAAGATAAACAAAGGGCATTTCACAGAACCTAGAATACAACGGTCCTTTAATTGCACTAGTAATTTTTTTGCTACTACCCCTCAAGTACCAACCTATGATAGTCATCTTTGCAGTCTTTGCTCCAATCCCAATGAGATACTTGCATTTCCCCAATAAGAGCTATATTTTGCTTCCTCATATCCTTCACAATAGGACTTATCTCTTTCTGAATATTTCTTCTCTGACATCTTTGCAGGGTATTGGATTTCAAGTTCCTAATTCTTTTTCACATAAGATTTTATTAAGGTTCTTGCCTGTACCATTTAACAGTATTTTAAATTTACTGCATTAGAATATATATATATATGCTGTATGCCTCTTCCACCACACTAAAAATCTGAAAGACAGGGTCCCTGTCATTTTCTTGAACATATATACAGTATATTGTCCATGCCTTGTACATAGTAGGTACTCAGTAAGGATTTGTTGAACAAATTGAACGTGCACTTTGCTTAATTTTGTCACACACGTCTTGTTTTATTTATTGATTCAACAAATATTTCTTCATTGCTAATGCTGGAAAGGTAACAATCCCAGATAATGGAGACAAAAATGAAGAAAGTATGGCTCTTGTTCTTAAAGATCAGTGGTTTTCAAGCTACGTACATGGTGTGTGAAATGACTAGGAGTGCTTCTGGTATATCTTGTCAGTGGGTGAGGGATGCTAGATAATATTCTAGACAATTAAAAGTTTTCCAAGTAAAAATACCTATTAGAACCCTGAGAAGAATCACGGTCATAATGCCAAAGGCAAAGTATAGAAGAATACAAGATGGGTCAATTGATTTTTTTCTTGAGAATTTGGGAGATACTTTCAGAAGTATCTGAAATACTTAATGCCGCATTGAAATGGGCATTGAGGCATGAACAGAAATTTTCAGATTGAAAGAACATTCTAGCAAGAGCACAAGATGTGTGAAACTGATTGGTATTTTTGGAGAATGGCAAGACATCCAAAATGGATTAAATATGGATTGAATAAGATGGAAGAAAGTAAAGTATGGTAGAAAATTTAGTTTGAAGATACGTTATGTACTGTCTTTCATTAGTTTGGGTCTTCTTTAAAAAATCTAGCTGAACAAGATATCCAGATGCCAGAAATGCATTAAAATAAATTGAGATTGAGTGCGGGAATGGCATCAGGATTTTCTTCTTTTCCTCCTTTTCTCTATATTCCAAGTTTTCATCACTGTTTTCAAATATTTCAGGTAAAGTATTTAAGAATCATAGGAGAGTTAATGTGTTGACTTGGAGTTTCATATTCAGAAAGTCTGAAGTTTTAAATCCTCAGGATCATTTTGTTAGACAGAGTGGACTTACTGATCAAATGCTAATTGTATTTAAAATTTTTTTGAGAAACCGCCATACTATTTTCCATAATGACTGTACCAATTTACACTTGCTTTCTTTTTCTTGATAATAGCCATCCTAATAGGTGTGAAGTAATATCTCACTATGGTTTTGATTTGCATTTCCCTGATGATTAGTGATGTTAAGCACCTTTTAACATACAGTTAACAGTTTCTATATCTTCTTTTGTGAAAATTCTGTTCAGGTCCTCTGGCCATTTTTTAGTCACACTATTTATTTATTTATTTGTTTATTGCTACTGAGTTGTGTGAGTTCCTTATCAGATACTCGGTTTGCAAATATTTTCTTCCATTCTATAGGTTGTTTTTAATGTTTTTTTTTATTGTTTCTTTTTCTGTGCAAAAGGTTTTTAGTTTGACATAGTCTCAGTTGTCTATTTTTGCATCTGTTGTCTGTGGTTTGGTGTCGTAACCAAGAAATCACTGCCAAGTCCAGTGTCTAGAAGCTATTTCCCAACGTTTTCTTCTAAGCATTTTATTGTTGGCTTTACTTTTATGTCTTTTATCCACTTTGAGTTGATTTTTTGTGAATGTTGTATGATAAGTGTCTGATTTCATTCTTTTGCATATAGATATCCAGTTTCCTCAACACCATTTATCAAAGAGGCTGTCTTTTCCACAATGTGAATTCCTGGCACCCTTGTCAAAGATCAGTTGACTGTATATTTGTAAGTTTATTTCTGTGATCTCTACTCTGTTCCATTGGTCCATATGTCTGTTTCTATGCCAGTACCATACTGTTTTGATTAGTGGGGTATTGTAATATGTTTTAAAGTCAAAACAATGGCTCCCCAAAGATGCCTTTATCCAAATGCCTGAAAACAGTGATTGTGTTACCTTACATGTCAAAACTACTTTGCAGATGTGACTGAATTAAGAATCTTAAGATGGAAGATTGTGCTAGATAATCTGGATGGACTCAATGTAATCACAAGGTCCTTATAAAAGATGAGCAGAGTTAGAAAAAAGTGACTTGATGATGAAAGGAGAAACAGAGACAGAGAGGTGAGAGGAGGGGAAGACTTGGGGTCTTTAGACTACTGGCTTGAGATGGAAAAAGAGGAGACAAAGAACGTAGATGGCCCCCAGAATATGAAAAAGGCAAGTGCACAGATTGTCTAGAAACTCCAGAAGGAATGCAGTCCTGCCAATGCCTTGATTTTAGGAATCTTACTTCCAGAAGATAAGACAGAACTAAGAAAATAGATTTGTGCTGTTTTAATCCACTAAGTTTATGTAATTTATTACAGCAACAAAAAGAAATTAATGCAATTACTATTTTTAACAAACCAACCCCCAAGTGATTCTCATGCATGTGGTCTACAGAAAATACTAAAAATCACCAGAACAAACAAAAATTCTCATAAGAAAGGAAATCACAGAAGCAAGAAGAACTATAATCCTGCAGCCTGGGGAACAAAGACTACATTCACAGAAAGACAGACAAGATGAAATGGCAGATGGCTATGTACCAGATGACGGAACAAGATAAAAGCCCAGAAAAACAACTAAATGAAGTGGAGACAGGCAACCTTCCAGAAAATGAATTCAGAATAATGATAGTGAAGATGATCCAGGACCTCGGGAAAAGACTGGAGGCAAAGATCGAGAAGATGCAAGAAATGTTTAACAAAGACCTAGAAGAATTAAAGAACAAACAACCAGAGATGAACAATACAATAACTGAAAAGAAATCTACACTAGAAGGAATCGATAGCAGAATAACTGAGGCAGAAGAACGGATAAGTGACCTGGAAAACAGAATGTTGGAATTCACTACTGCAGAACACAATAAACAAAAAAGAATGGAAAGAAATGAAGACAGTCTAAGAGACCTCTGGGACAACATTAAATGCAACAACATTCACATTATAGGGGTTCCAGAAGGAAAAGAGAGAGAGAAAGGACCAGAGAAAATATTTGAAGAGCTTATAGTCGAAAACTTGCCTAGCATGGAAAAGGAAATAGCCACCCAAGTCCAGGAAGTGCAGAGAGTCCCAAACAGGATAAACCCAAGGAGAAACACACCGAGACATATGGTAATCAAATTGGCAAAGATTAAAGACAAAGAAAAATTATTAAAAGCAGCAAGGAAAAATGACAAGTAACATACAGAGGAACTCCCATAAGGTTAAAGGCTGATTCCTCAGCAGAAATTCTACAAGCCAGAAGGGACTGGCATGATATACTTAAAGTGATGAAACGGAAGAGCCTACAACCAAGATTACTCTACCCGGCAAGGATCTCATTCAGATTCAATGGAGAAATCAAAAGCCTTACAGACAAGCAAAAGCTAAAAGAATTCAGCACCACCAGACCAGCTCTACAACAAATGCTAAAGGAACTTCTCTAAGTGAGAAACACAAGAGAATAAAAGTACCTACAAAAACAAACCCAAAACAATTAAGAAAATGATTAGAGGAACATACATATCGATAATTACCTTAAACGTGAATGGATTAAATGCTCCAACCAAAAGACACAGACTTGCTGAATGGATACAAAAACAAGACCCATATATGTGCTCTCTACAACAGACCCACTTCGGACCTAGGGACACTTACAGACTGAAAGTGAGGGGATGGAAAAAAATATTCCATGCAAATGGAAATCAAAAGAAAGCTGCAGTAGTAATATTCATAACAGATAAAATAGACTTTAAACTAAAGAATGTTACAAGAGACAAGGAAGGACACTACATAATGATCAAAGCGTCAATCCAAGAAGAAGATATAACAATTATAAATAAATATGCACCCAACATAGAAGCATCTCAATACATAAGGCAACTGCTAACAGCTATAAAAGAGGAAATCGACAGTAACACAATAATAGTGGGGGACTTTAACACCTCACTTACACCAATGGACAGATCATCCAATATGAAAATAAATAAAGAAACAGAAGCTTTAAATGACACAACAAACCAGATAGATTTAATTGATATCTATAGGACATTCCATCCAAAAACAGCAGATTACACTTTCTTCTCAAGTGTGCATGGAACATTCTCCAGGATAGATCACATCGTGGATCACAACTGAAGCGTCAGTAAATTTAAGAAAATTGAAATCATATCAAGTATCTTTTCTGACCACAACACTATGGGATTAGAAATGAATTACAGGTAAAAAGACATAAAAAACACAAACACGTGGAGGCTAAACAATACATTACTAAATAAGCAAGAGATCACTGAAGAAATCAAAGACGAAATAAAAAAATACCTAGAAACAAATGACAATGAAAACACGACGATCCAAAACCTATGGGATGCAGCAAAAGCAGTTTTAAGAGGGAATTTTATAGCTATACAAGCCAACCTCAAGAAACAAGAAAAATGTCAATAAACAACCTAACATTACACCTAAAGGAACTAGAGAAAGAAGAACAAACAAAACCCAAAGTTAGCAGAAGGAAAGAAATCATAAAGATCAGAGCAGAAATAAATGAAATAGAAACAAAGAAAACAATAGCAAAGATCAATAAAACTAAAAGGTGGTTCTTTGAGAACATAAACAAAATTAGTAAATCATTAGCCAGACTCATCAAGAAAAAGAGGGAGAGGACCCAAATCAATAAAATTAGAAATGAAAAAGGAGAAGTTACAACAGACACCACAGAAATACAAAGCATCATAAAAGACTACTACAAGCAAGTCTATGCCAGTAAAATGGACAACCTGGAATAAATGGACAAATTCTTAGAAAGTCATAACCTTCCAAGACTGAACCAGGAAGAAATAGAAAATATGAACAGACCAATCACAAGTAATGAAATGGAAACTGTGATTTAAAATCTTCCAACAAACAGAAGTCCAGGAGCTGATGGCTTCACAGGTGAATTCTATCAAACATTTAGAGAAGAGCTAACACCCATCCTTCTCAAACTCTTCCAAAAAATTGCACAGGAAAGAACACTCCCAAACTCATTCTATGAGGCCACCATCACCCTGATACCAAAACCAGACAAAGATACTACAAAAAAAGAACATTACAGATCAATATCACTGATGAATATAGATGCAAAAATCCTCAACAAAATACTAGCAAACAGAATCCAACACATTAGAAGGATCATACACCATGATCAAGTGTGATTTATCCCAGGGATGCAAGGATTGTTCAATATACGCAAATCAATCAATGTGATACACCATAGTAACATACTGAAGAATGGAAACCATAGGATCATCTCAATAGATGCAGTAAAAGCTTTTCACAAAATTCAACACCTATTTATGATAAAACCTCTCCAGAAAGTGGGCATAGAGGGAACCTACCTCATGACATGATACTATACATAGAGAATCCTAAAGATGCCTCCAGAAAACTATTAGAGCTAATCAATGAATTTGGTAAAGTTGCAGAATACAAAATTAATGCACAGAAATCTCTTGCATTCCTATACACTAATGATGAAAAATCTGAAAGAGAAATTATGGAAACACTCTCATTTACCATTGCAACAAAAAGAATGAAATACCTAGGAATAAACCTACCTAGGGAGAAAAAATACCTGTATGCAGAACACTATAAGACACTGATGAAAGAAATTAAAGATGATACCAACAGTTGGAGAGATATACCATGTTCTTGGATTGGAAGAATCAATATTGTGAAAATGACTATACTACCCAAAGCAATCTACACATTCAATGCAATCCCTATCAAATTACCAATGGCATTTTTCACGAAGTTAGAACAAAAAATCTTAAAATTTGTACGGAGACACAAAAGACACCGAATAGACAAAGCAGTCTTCAGGGAAAGAAACGGAGCTGGAGGAATCAGACTCCCTGACTTCAGACTATACTACAAAGCTACAGTAATCAAGACAATATGGTACTGGCACAAAAACAGAAACATAGATTAATGGAACAAAATAGAAAGCCCAAAGATAAACCCACGCACCTATGGTCAACTAACCTTTGACAAAGGAGGCAAGGATATACAATGGAGAAAAGACAGCCTCTTCAATAAGTGGTGCTGGGAAAACTGGACAGCTACATGTAAAAGAATGAAATTAGAACACTCCCTAACACCATACACAAAAAATAAACTCAAAATGGATTAGAGATGTAAATGTAAGATAAGACAATATAAAACTGTTAGAGGAAAACATAGGCAGAACACTCTTTGACATAAATCACAGCAAGATCTTTTTTGATCCACCTCC
This sequence comes from Lagenorhynchus albirostris, assembly GCF_949774975.1. Classification (NCBI taxonomy): domain Eukaryota; kingdom Metazoa; phylum Chordata; class Mammalia; order Artiodactyla; family Delphinidae; genus Lagenorhynchus; species Lagenorhynchus albirostris. Next base: position 55,554,076 of record NC_083112.1, on the reverse strand, counting down.
TAGAGTAATGGAAATAAAAACAAAACTAAACAAATGGGACCT